>NW_004949109.1:6666950-6699330 GCF_000317375.1 Microtus ochrogaster
TCTCCCAGCTCTAAGGAAGTGAGTCCATTGTTCCCTCAAAGGCAGCATTTATTGCAGGACTTTACTACACAACCATTACTTTGAATATATTTTTAAATCTAGAATTTTTTATTTTTTTCTCCTTGCACTTTAATAAAAAATAATAATATGTATGGCTAATTCCTCTGGAAAGGAGAAGGTGGTGTTGATAACTTTTCTTATAGAGAGCAGAAGAAACCCTGAATGAATGAAGTCCTGAGCTAATGTGTGTTGTTGCCATGGGAAAGTCCTGAGCCAATGTGTGTTGCTGACATGGGGAAGTCCTGAGCTAATGTGTGTTGTTGCCATGGGGAAGTCCTGAGCTAATGTGTGTTGTTGACTGGGCAGGACCATGCCAAGGTCTCCAAAGCCTCAGACTCACGGGAAAATGACAAAGCCTTTCCCAGGCCTGGCTTGGGGGAAGAATAAGGCCTTCCTGGGAAATCCAAGTGTGGATGCTGATAGTGTGTGCAGAAAATGTCCACAATTGTTTTCTCCCCCCAAGTGTTTATGGTCTGAAGATTTTGCCACAAAATCCAAGTGTGGATGCTGATAGTGTGTGCAGAAAATGTCCACAATTGTTTTCTCCCCCCAAGTGTTTATGGTCTGAAGATTTTGTCACAGAGACTACTCATATTGAGATTAGCTAAACCATTCCTCTTGATCCAACATATGCCACAGACTCTACCTCTTTATGTATCCCTATGTAACAATCCTGCCTCCTTGTTCATCTGTATGCAATAACTCTCCCTCTCCATGTAATTCTATATAACAAACACATTGAACTTCCATGGCACTGAGGTTTCTCCATCAGAGAGCCCAGTGCACCCAACCCCAGCTCTCTGTGTGTCTATGTGTTTGCCTTTCCTTCATTCCCTTCATGCTTCCAATCACGTCCATCCCTGGGAGCTATTCAAGGTTGCAGAGCTTTCTGGTTTGGACTTTTTTCCAAGTGATTGTGTGCTCTGGAATCTCCTTGGTAGTAGAGCCCATAGGGTGCAGGAGGGGAGAGGAGAAAGAAGAGACGGCTGGACCAAGAAGGAAGCTGGGGAAGCCCAGAGAGGGAGGTAGAACCTGATGAGGACAGTGTGCAGTGTGTCGTTCCCCAGTCAGCTCCCAGCCGTCCCCTCTCTTCAACCATACAAGCCCCGGTATGAAATGGCTGGCCCCATTTCAGCCTTTTCCTGGGCATTTTTTAGGACACAGATTCCTGGGTCCCACTCCTGCATCTGCCACAGTTAGAGGCTCCAGTGAGTTGCCATGAATCATGTCTATGAGCATCTCAATCAGGGCCACTCCATCAGCTCTGATGTTGGAGAGACTTCTGGCTACTCTGTAATCCTGGAGTATTCACAAGGCAAGTGACAATGGCCTCCATTGGTTGACTGGCTGTCCATCAGCTCCTTGAAGAGTTTGAGAAATGAATAGTATAGGGTGTCTGAGTGACTCTATTCATCGGCTGAAACAGCAGATAAAAGTAAGAAAACCTAGCATCAATGGCAGGAGGAGGCACTAATCAATATCCTAACATAAAGCAATAATGCAGCTGACATAATAAAGCAATCCCACTGGGAGCCATGGGGAGCGTTGTTAGTGTCCTGCTGTAAGGAAGCCCACAGAACTTGGCTCACATGAGCCAAGACGAAGCCCCTTCCAAGCTGACTTTCTCACCACATTGCAGGCACATTTATTTTATTTGAAAGAAGAATGGTCCTGTTTCCAAGCCATCAGATGGTAAAAAGAGATATATTTGATGGATAATTTCTTAAAGAGTCTGCCGTGGACTCTCAGAAAACATTTCTGATGAAAATGCCCGTGGTACACAGACTTCACATTGAGTGATATGGAGGTATAGTTAACAAAGTGCGGAGTGCCAGGGAGAGCCTAGAGGTGAGTTAGGAGTTTGGCCAGAGAAGGGGAGGCCATTATTTTTAACAATAACAAACAACAACAAAAATTGCCACTTGATCAGGATCGCTCATGTACCATCAACCTGTTCTTGTGAATCAGACTGACAGCCCTTTAATATGAAATAAATCAAGCAGGAGAAGCAGTGTCTGGAAGAACATACAGATTGAGGGCTGACTGACAGAACCCCCACGTGCCTTTGCAGCAGCTAACTTGGAAGGATGTCAGGTGCTCTGAAGGCCTGGGATGTACTTAGAACCTGCAGAATGCCAACGGAATGTGCTTGCTCCGGGCCCCTCTGGCTGGAGCCCTCCTGTGCACTGCCAAGATCAGGAGCAGGCAGACTCACGAGGATGAATCCACTAGAATGGCCCTTCTGGTCTCCCTGGTGACCGTGGAGGGGAAAGAGGCACTATGCCCCAATGTGTGGTTTCTTTCTTACTCAGCACATCAGATCCTCCTGAGCCAGTGCACACAGACCAAGGCATTCGAGACAGTCACCTCTCACCAAGGGAACAGGCTAGTCACGAGCCATGACACTGTTCCAGGAGGTATGTGGTCAGTGGAAAGCCCTGCCAAGCCTTCCCAGCTCACGCTAGCCTATGAGATACTGAAATCCCTTTGGTTAGCTGTCCTCTTTGATTTCCTAAACTGCTGTCCACAGTGATTCTGCAAAGCAAACACCAGGACCAGTCAGAAGACAACCAAAGCCTGGTTCAGCATCTCCTTCTACACAGGGAAGGAAATAATCCACTGTGACGGCGGGGGAGTCAGGGAGAAGCAAGCAAGAGAAACCCAAGAAACAGGGCAGCAGGTAGGCACGGGCAAGCTCACTGTGTACGAAGTGTGTCTTCACTCTTGAGTTCTTCGTTGCCCTTGTCTGCACTCTTGATCCCGTCTGCCTACCCAGCCCTCGTGACTGCTAGCATTTAATCAAGAGCTCACTCCTACCATCCTGGTCCTTCAGCAAGAGGGGCTGAGCATCGAGAAAGTATCCATCACCATCATAGATGCCAGAGCTGCAGTGACACCTCCATCAGGCAAAGCTGCTGCCCTTGTGGAATTTACATACAATAAAGAGACAAAATGCTCTCGCAAACAAGATAAGTGCCGATCAAGATAAATGTTGCCCAGCCAAGGAACTTAATCTCGCACGTGAAACTTCCACAGTCAGGAGGGCTCTTTTCCCGGGTGTGAGCAGAGACAGACTGTGAACTGATGTCTAAAGTGTACCAAGAATCCACCCATGAGTAAGCAGGAGGCAGGCACTGAAGTTCACAAACCTAGAGTTCAAGGACACTGAGTCCAGGGAGCCCATTTAGGGCTGAGAATCCAAAGCCTGTATGGCTAGGCTAGAGGGAAGGTCCAGCCAGCCCAACTGGAGGAAAGGGCACAGCTGTCATATGGCCTCTGGCTCTGGAGCCCTCTACCTAATGCCTCCCCACCTGTGTGATCTTGGGCAGCTAAGCCCCGCCCCAGTCCTGGATACGCTGGATCAATTGAAAGTCTGTGGGAGCTTTGCCTGAATAAGGGTGAAGACCAATTAGTGAAAGGCAAAATAAGATAAAGAGACGTTTCTAAAGATATTGTATCTTATAGCTATTTTTACAGTTAAAAATATATTGAGGAGGTGAATGTTTCTGTAACTCAGGAGGCACATTGCTCAGACCCACTGTGCTGGTAGCACCGGCTTCAGAGCACCTGTCTCTGGGGGCTATTACGAAGATGCCGAAGATGCCGAGAGCTGAAATGGTGTTTCCAGACTAGGCTACACTGTGCTGGACACACAGTCAGCATCCGGGAACCTTTCACTGCTACTAGACTTTTCAAAGACATGGGTTCGTTTTCAAATTAGGATGGGAGTATTAAACCAACTTCTGGAGCCCATTCTGAGCCGGCATACCTGAGTTCCCTGTGATGTCCGGCCACCCAAAGCACTTATAAATTATAAAGAAATGACTTTCCCAGCAATTAATCACCAGCATAAGGTTGTCAATACCCATCATTGCAACATTATGACACATGGCATCATGCAATCTGAATGCGCAGTAGAGAGGGACCCATTGCAGCTGACCTTACTCAAGTCAAATACGCTGGATCAATTGAAAGTCTGTTGGAGCTTTGCCTGAATAAGGGTGAAAACCAATTAGTGAAAGGCATAATAAGACAAAGAGACTTTTCTAAAGATATTTTATCTTCTAGCGATTTTTACAGTTAAAAATATATTGAGGAGGTGAATGCTTCTGTAACTCAGGAGGCACATTGCTCAGAAAGGTTTGCTATCTGGCCTGCTGTTTCAACAGACTCTATCTGCATTTTTGACTGCCTTAAGAACAAGCGAAGTGGCTAATGTGGACGTAAAACTGAAGGGCCCCGACTGGATTGTCTGTGCCTGCTACAGCCAAATGGCAGGAAATCCCTGGGATGTATTCTACAGCGCTGACGTCCCCAGCTTGTGAACTCACCTGTGCCTAGGAGATATAACTGGCTTAAATCAGGCTCACACTTATACTGTTAAACACTTAGTTATTCCCGGGCTGTGAGGCAGCAGGAGGACCAGAAGTTCAAGGTTTCCTGCGGCTGCTTAGGGACTTTGAGGCCAGCCTGGGATACACAAGTTACTGTCTCAAAAAAAAAAAAAAAACTGTAGATCAGCAGAGGTTCTCAACCTGTGGGGTCGAGACCCCTTTGGGGTCCCATATCAGATACCCTGAATTTCAGATATTTACATTACAATTCACAACAGTAGAAAAATTACAATGACAAAGTAGCAACAAAATAATTTTATGGTTGTCGCAGAGAGTGGTCACTACAGCACGAGGAACTGTATTTAAGGATCGCAGCATTAGGAAGGTTGAGAGGCACTGCTGTAGATTGCTTGCTGGCCTCCTTCCTTTGTCTTCCCTCCAAGCATCAGTAAATAGCCAAAGGAAGATAGAATAGCCATGTCTTCCATCTCCCCAGTCTTCCGGCTGACCTCAAGGCTATGTATGACTCCAACAAAATCATTCGAATTTGCAAACATCCTGATCAGAAGACTTTCATTAAAATATTTTCTCCATACAACCTGTTCAGTCTGTATAATGATGCTACCTATGTATGTTTTCAGAGCTGACCATTTCGGCACTAGACAGTCAGTGTATTCTTCCCTAGGGAGGACCTCCTCTCCTGTTCCTGGCTTTCTTTGCATAGGGTTGAAGCCTCGTGGGCTTTTCTCCACCCAGTTCCGCATGTCCATCAATGTCATCCTTGTTCAGCTCACGATTGATCGGCCACACTGCTGAGACTTTAGTGGTATAGCTTCTGATGTTACTAGGAGACACATCTCACAGCAAAGTCCCTGATCTTATGTCTCTTAGGATCTTTCTGCCCCCTCTTCTACAGTGTTCCCTGAGCCTTAGATGCAGGAGTGTTTTGTAGATGTATCTGTTGGTATGTGGCCCCACAAATCTGTTGATTGGCTATGGTGTTCTGTAGTAGTATCTGTTGCAAAGAGAAGTTTTCTTGATGAGGGGTGAAGACTACACTTCTAAGTGTATAAGGACAAATGTCTATAGATTGTCCTGAATCTATGTTGGCTTCATAAATTAAAATTGCAGCGCCTCCTTCAATAACCATGGTTTCATTGGCACTGAGTAGTCAGCTTGGTTTCCAGTACCAGGCCTGGTCTCCCTCTTGTTGGGTGGGGTCTAAAGTCACATACTACACATGTATGCATGCAAAAACATTTAATGAAAAAAGAGGTCATGGATTTGAAGGCAATCAGGGAAGAACATATAGAAGGGTTTGGAGAGAGGAAAGGGAAGGGGATGTTATGATTAAATTAAAATCTCAAAAATTAAAATAATAATAATACTAAAACATTTCATATATTTAGTTTGGTAAGTATATTTTCAGTTGGGTAAGCAAAATCCATGGCAGGCCACTAGTAAAGTTGAGGGTGGAAATCCTATCTTTTCTTCCTACCCTTCCTCAAGTCCTGCACTTACAAATTCTCCTATAAATAAGCCCCATGTAATTGCTAAGTTACCAAGAAGTTAAATTGCTCTGTCTAGACAGAGAGGATTGATTTGGTCGGTCTGAGTCAGGCTGATGAAGTTAAAGTCCAGGATCCATGCACAAGCAATAATGACAGTGCCTGACTTGCAGCCTGCTCCATAATCTATGACCCTGAACACTAGTCTGCCGGGTGAAGGCTCCAGGCAGGCACCTGCTCAACTTCTCCATGTTCACTGAGTTGTGCAGGTGTTGTCTTCAGCAATAGGGGCTTACCATGAGTGTGTGGGGAGCAACCAATAGCCTTTGCAATAGCCTGTGTGGTTTTGCAGTTCCCATTGAATGAACCCCTTTGGCCAACAACTCAATTAGATATAATAGATTCATGGAACTGGAGACTTTGTTTGGTGACAAGAAATATCCAGTTGGGGTTCTGTCTCTCTATTCTTTGGTGATTCTGTTTAGATTGCCTTCATATATGTAGATATGTTGGGAAGTTTCCGCTGTATTATGTTTCTATACTATTCCTCAAATGGCTCTTAATTTTAGCTTTCCCTCCCTATTTGATCCTCCCATCCCAGCCCCACCCCCATCCATCCATAACTATCTATTCTACTTTCCCTTCCTAGAGAAGTCCAATCCTCCCCCTAGGCCCTTACTTTATACCTAACCTCTGAAGTTATATGGAACTTGATAGCCTGCTTATCAAGAATTTGACAGCTAACACCCACATATAAGTGAATACATAACCATATTTGTCTTTTTGAGTCTGGCTTGCCTCACGTAGGATGATTTTTTTTCTAATTCCATCCATTTTCCTCCCTGCAAATTCTATAATTAAATTTTTTTTTTTTCGAGACAGGGTTTTGCTGAAGTTTTGGAGCCTGTTCTGGAACTAGCTCTTGTAGACCAGGCTGGCCTCGAACTCACATAGATCTGCCTTCCTCTGTTTCCTGAGTACTGAGATTAAAGGCATGTGCCACCACTGCCTGGCTACTCACTATAATTTAATTTTTTTAACAATTGAGTAATATTTCATTACGTGAATGTAACACATTTTCTTTACCCATTCTCCCACTGGCATCTAGTTTGTTTCTAATGTATGATTATTATGAATAAAATAGCAGTGAATATGGTTGAACATGTTAGTCTATCTATTTTTAAACTTGATAAGCTTTGACACAGATGTGCTTCAATGAGACCATTACCACTATGGGAGCATGAACCTTGGGCCCCATTACAACCTCCTCCCTCCTGATGGCTCACCCTCCTGTACCTCAAGGGGTGTTCGTATTATATTCTGATCTACTGACTATCACTAGGGATTGGTTTGCTTACGGCGTCTTGTGTAAGTGGCAATATGCAATACATCTTCTTTGTCTGCCTTCTTTCACTCAGCATATGTATTATGAGATTTGTTTGTGTTGCCAAATGTGCCGACTCCTGTACAGCTAGAGCACACTTTGTCCATCTGTTCTTACAGTGATGGTTCTCTGGGTTGTTTCCACCTTGGGGCTATTAGAAATGAAGCTGGTGTGAATATCTGTGTCCAAGGGGCTGTGTAGATTTTCATATTCATTTTCTTTGGGTAACATTTAGGTCATATGCAGATGTATGCTTAACGGTTTAAGAAATTGCCAAACTGATAGAGTGGCTGTATCCAATTAAGATTTTCATTATTTAATTAAGGTAATGCAAGTGCATTTGAGTTAGTCTAAGGTGCTCGTAGGTCAAAGCACAAGACTATAAAATAGCTGGGCTAGATGCCCTTGACATCATACATCTAGTCCCTGGCTCAGGAGGAAGCGGGGATCAACAGAAGTGACTTTCCCCAAGGTTTTTGGCTCACAGGCTGGTCTCTTTGCTTTCGCAACTTTGAAACTGGAGAGAGCTTATAGCTGCCGGTGGCACAGGTCTTTCAGAATTGGCCTTGTATGTATTATTAAACTTGGGCATAGGGCACTGTGTGACATGGTGGTACCAACAAGGGAAGATAGTCTAAAGGGGTTCACAACTGACCACATAGCATCGCTACATCAACTCACAGGTGTGACAGAAGCGTTCTGTGGTCATTCATCCTCATGGCCTGCGAAAGATCCCTCCAGTTCCTAAACCCACAGGTGCAGGCAAAGATTAAGACGATCAAGCTGTCCATTAAAACAGCAGCGCCCATTATCCCACTCTACAGTGTACCTTCCGGCTTGCACCTCTGATTAGCATATTCATAAGTGTTGTTGCTAAGCAGTCTTCTTAAGTAAAGTTAACAAGTATATGTGCGCATTCTCTTGAAATCGCTTTGCTGAGTCTAAGAAGCTGTCATGGGGTTGCCAAAGCTGCCACTTTAACCAGATTTCATCTCTGTGTGTCACCGCTCATGTCAAAGCGAAAATTCGCTGAGACACGAGTTGTCCTGCCTTCATCCCGAGCGCCAGCCTGCCTGAGCCTCGTTCCACTTGGTTAAGCTTGTTATTTAAATTGTTAAAATTGAGACATTGGCAGTAAATTTCGGAGGAGATATAACAATTATTAAATACAAGCTGGGTTCTTGTCACTTCAGAACACACCATGCCCTCCGTCCACCAGCAGAATTAGCCACAAATAATTTACAGTGGTTTCTTTAAGGAGTGTGCCCTGTAGGACTTGGATGGCATTAAATCACAGTCTGTCCCCCACTGGGGCATATTTCCAACTTCAAGATGGATTTGGTTCCAGTCAGCGGAGTGGCAGCGTGCTCCAGGGGACCACCGATTAATGCCCATAACTCTTGAGAAGCTGAGAGAGCGAGAGTTCCAGAAGCTGCCTCCTGGCTATGGGCTTTGTGTTTAGGTGACTTTGTGCGTCAGGAGGCAGTGGGGTTGTGACCTAGGACAATTGCCTCGGAGGGGGGGGGGGAGTAAGGCAAGGCCAAGAGGCTCTAAGAAGGACCTCATACCATTCACAGACCCCATTAAGGCCGTATAAAGCCACTTGACCTTGAACTGAATGTGCCCTGTGCCATGATCTACCTGTACTCCCTTGGCCAAGGTAAAGACCAATGGGCAAGAGCACAGGGATGAAGCTTGTGGGCTTCAGTAGCTCCCCAGAAAGCCTCCTCAGAGCGGCTTTCCCTCATCTGTCTTCTGGTGAAGGAGCTCCAACAAGCACGACTTTCTCAGTCATTGATTCACCCTGTTTACTCTGAGGTCTACAGCAATCTCCAGGGGACGCTGGTGTCATTTAACACAAATGGCTCTCAAGCCAAGCTCTCTTCGTCTGCACCTGTGGAGTCAGTAGGGCATACACGTGATGCTTATCTTTCAGTTACGCCGAATTTCGCCAGATTCATTTCGGCCTGTTATTTATATTAAAGAAATAATCAAAACTTTTGAATTTGGCGTTTAAAGTACTTAATTTGTGTATACCCTGGAATCTCAAAGTTTAGAGAGATCTTCACATTTAATCCAATGATCTTATTTTAAATATCAGTGAGCCAAGAGCTGGGCAGGTTTTCACGATGTTTTGCCTCTAGATAAGAACAGGAAGCCGTGAACTATGTACAGCCTTACTCATCTCAAATGAGCACACATTTCCTTATGTTACCCACTGGGCTGTCGTCAGAGGGTCTAGAAGCTGGTCTTGGCATGTCTCACATCAGGCCTCTCCTCGGACCTGTGTCTGCACTGCTGCTGTCACTTTCTTGCTCTGTCTGGATTCCCCTGGATGGCTACCAGACTGTGACCCCTCACCGTGCCTGCCTCATGGCCGTCCATGGCCACCCTGTGGATATGGATGAGAAGACGACATGAAATCTCACAGGAGCAGTGTGGAAGTATGGGGAGTGGCACTTAAGGCTCTGTGGGGAAACAGAGCCAATCGTGTGCTATGACTTGAGTACCTGCCTCAAAACCCATGTACTGAAAGGTGCCCTTGCAGGCTACCAAAGGAGAAACATACACAGCAACACATCTACAAAGCCTTCTATCTACAGTGGTGACCTGCCTGCCAGATGTGCTAGCACAAGGATGGCACAGAGCTTGTGGGAGTAACCAAACAAATCTGATTGACTTAAGGCCCACTCCATGAAATGGTAACCCATCCCCAACAAGAACCTGAGACTAGATAGGCCGGAGACACAGGGGAAAACCAAATGCTACTGTTCTGCTAAAGGAATGTAGCAATAAAAAGACCCTAAAGACATTCTGCTATACCCATAGATCAATGTCTTTCTCAGCCATCAGAGAGCTTCCTCCTGCAGTAGACAGGGACAAATACAGAGACCCCTGATGGAGTATTGTCATCTGTCAATCTGTTTGTGTTGGTTTCATTGGTTAATAAAGAAACTGCCTTGGCCCATTTGATAGGCCAGCCCTTAGGTGGGTGGTGTAGACAAAACAGAATGCTGGGAGGAAGTGAGGCAGATGCCATGCCTCTCTTCTCTGAGCCAGACGCGATGAAGCTCTGGCCCAAGATGGATATAGGCTAGAATTCATCCCGGTAAGCTACTGCCTCGTGGTGCTACACAGGTTACTAAATATGGGTTAAGCAAGATATAAGAGTTAGCCAAGAAGAAGCTAGATATAATGGGCCAGGCAGTGTTTAAATGAATACAGTTGTATGTTGTTATTTGGGCATAAGCTAGCCAGGCAGCTGGGAGCCAGGCGGTGGGATGTGGCCTGCTGCTCCTACTACAGACCCCCACAGCTAGACAGTGTGCAGAGAGTGAGAGACCCTGGAACACTCAGTCCTCAGTGGGATGTCTTCATCAATTCCCTCCACTCAGGGCTCAAGAAACCCTGTGGAAGAGGAGGCAGAAGGATTGTAACAGCCAGGAAGGTCAGGGACCACCAAGGCCTTCTAAACATAGCAGGACCAATACGCACATGAACTCACAGAGACTGTGGTAGCAAGCATGAGACCTGCACAGGTCTGGACCTGATGGGGTCCCCGTGCTGAAAGGGGAAGTGCACGCAGCCCTTATCCTTAACCCAGAAACTGTCTTAATTGATCACCACTTGCAAATGAAAAATCAGTTTTCTCCAAAGGAGTCTCACACTTAAGGACTGGGCCCCTTGTGTGGCAGCAGATAATAAAATGAACTCAATGGCATTTGGCAGGGGTAGGGGTGTTCTTTGTCACATAATGCTTTTTCAGTGGTTTGGATATTTTCTTCTTCTAACTGTATAGGTCCTTCAAATTTATACTATGGCTTAAGGTTTTATACTTTTATGGAATTTCTGTGTGTGCTGATGTGTGTGTGTCTTTGCATCTCTATGTATTTCTTGAGTTTTTCCTTTGGTTATTTTTTGTTTGTTTTGTCCTACCTTGTTTATTTGCTTGTTTTTAACCTAAATTTATTTTATTGTTGTTATTATTATTTTATATGCCTGTTTTTATCCTAGTGAGGAAAGAAAGAAACAGTATAGATTTGGGTGACTGCATAAGTAGGAAGGACTGGGAGGAATTGGGAAAGGGGAAACCATAATCAGAATACACTATATTTTTAAAAATCAAATTATAGTAAAAAGAAAGAGAAAAATGGATAGTCTACTGAGTGCCAATAATACTTCCATAGGACCTAATTTTTAGTAAACTTAAATACACACATAAACCTTAATTCTAAGAATTTATCACAAAAAAAGCATAAGTATGTATTGGGGTATAGCATAAGATGTATCCAATACAGTACCAGAAACACAAAATAGTGGGGACAGCTTAAATGTCTGGGAGAAGAGAAGAAGAGAGTTGATTAGGCAAAATGCAGCATCTCTATCTGTGGCAATGAGACGTAACTATTGAAAGTCCTGGTGTAGAAGGCTAGAGAGACGGCTCAGTGGTGCAGAACACCTGCTGCTCTTGTAGAGGACTCGGGTTTAGTTCCCAGCACCCACATGGAGACTCACAACCACCCATTATTCCAGTACTAGAGGATCTGACCCCCTCTTCTGCCTTACCACTGTCAATGTACACATACACATCAACACATGCAGGCGAAGCAATGATACACATAAAATAAAATCTTATTTTTTTTAAAGTCATACTATAGACAAAATATGGACATGAAAAAAATACCTGTAGATTAGAGCATCACTCAGCCATAATCAGAGAAGCTTCTTTTTTCAGTAGATGATGATTAATAGAGAAACCCAGAGCTATTTAACATGCAGACGATAAGAGACTGTGGACCACTTAGCTGTGAATAGGACATCTATGTCACACTGTCATCACCAAAGTCTCACAGATCATCTCTGAGAAGGAGGCAGAAAGACTATAAGAGCCAGGGGTAGCGGGTATCCACAGAGAAACAGTACTTGTCTGACATATTACACACATGAACTCACAACAGCTGTGACCTGCACGCACAAGACCAACACAAGGTCAAGCCAACCAAAACCCCAGCATGAGGGAGGGTGGCTCGTGAAGGTCTGTAGTAATATGAGCGGCGGGGCTGCGTCCCCAGCACCCCAGCCGCCTGCATGGCTAGCTTATGCCCCGAAATAACAACACACAAACTGTATTCATTTAAACACCGCTTGGCCCATTATATCTAGCCTTTTCTTGGTTAACTCTCGCACCTGGACTAGCCCATTTCTTATAATCTGTTGTAGCCCACAAGGTGGCTTACCACGGAGATTCTAGCCTACGTCCATCCTGGGTCGGAGCTTCATCGTGTGTGCCTCAGAGAGCAGAGCTCTCACCTCTGCCCGCAAGAGTGGAGCATCGTGTCTCTCTGAGGCGTCTGCCCCCAAGAGGAGAGCTGTCAAGTCTGACCTCACTTCCTCTTCCTCCCAGCATTCTGCTCTGTTTACTCCTCCCATCTATGTTTTAACCTATCAGGGCAAGCAGCTTCTTTATTTAATTAACCAATGACCTTCCTCCATCAAAGGTCCACCCATAGATGACGAACTATTGGTGATGAATGCTGCTGGGAGGATGGGGGAGACAGTTTTCTTCAGGGACACAGTCCTTGGAGGCTACCCATGCCACAGCAGATGGCCCTACACCTGTGCACATACAGGTAGCACGGGATGAACTCAATGGGTTTTTTTAATTTTTAAGTAAAACATGAAGCTGGGAGGGTAAAGTGGTAGGAAGGCGGGTGAGGAACTGGAAGAGAGGGAATCAGGGGATATGGATAGATTTGATCAAAACAGATCATGTACATTATGACATTCTCAAACAATAAAAGAAACAGTTATTTTCTAAATGTGGATGATGTCTTCCTTTATGGAAAATCAAGATGAAAAACAATATTTATTGTATGACAGTATAATATTTTTTAAAGTTTATGTTAGAGGCTGATAATTAGTCATCCTTTTCTCTTCACCTCGGAGTTGGAAACCAGTGGAGACATACTAAAGAGCTAGGCAGAGAGAGGACAAAGCACCACGTTGTTCTTGAGCATTCTGAATAGAAGCATAAAGGTTTGAGCTACACTTTTCTCCACTCTTTCCCAACTTCCTCTTGCTGACCACACACTGCAGCCAACCCAGGACTGATCGTGCTACCCTGGAGAGCTGATCCTGTGTAGTTCCCCCCCCCCAGACAACCAGTAGGTTAGGTAGGACTGTCTTCAAGTTTCAGAGCATTTACCATCCCTATTCCCACCCAATAGGAACCATAGTCCCCTCCAATTCTCACTAGACAGAGGAAATGCCCCATCCGTTCGTCAGAGAGTTGTTGGTTACAGCCACGGAATGCACGCCACTACTGTACCCTTAGGGTCGTCACACCACACTGATCATTGTTATGTTTCTCACATGTCATAGCGAGGCAGGACTGCCCATTGCCTCCCTCCTTTGCAAGCTGGGATGGCACCTTCTGTTTAAGATGGTGTGGGAAGTCTAAACCCAAGACCCTCTTTGAAAGTAAGGTTACCAAGAGTGTGTCTTCACAGAGGACTAAATCAATTCTAACTGTAGCTATCATACAGATACTCTCCAAAGCTTGTGGGGGTAACCAACAAATATCTGATCTGACTTAAGACCCCATCCATGAGATGGAACCCATACCTTACACTGCCTGGGTGACCACACCTGAGACTAGATCGAGAGAAAACGAAATACCACTGTTCTGCTAATAAAGGACTCCTGGCAGCTTTAATACAAAGACCCCATCAACATTCTACTATACCCGTAGATCAGTGTCTTCTTGCGCAGTCATTATCAGAGACGTTTCCTTCTGCTATAGATGGAAATAAATACAGAGACCCACAGCTGGAAAATGTGCAGAAAGCAAGAGGCCTTGGGACACTCGGTCCTAAATGAGATGTCTCCATCAAATCCCTCCCCTCAAGGCTCAGGGAACCTACGAAAGGGGAAGCAGAAAGAATGGAAGAGCCAGAGTGGGGAGAGAACACCAAGAAAACAAGACCCTCTAAATGAACAGGGTCAGCATACATATGAACTCACAGAGACTAAGACAGAATGCCCGGGACCTGTTCGGGTCTGCATCGGATGGTATCCCAGAGCTGAAAGAAGTGGACACATGCCACTATCCCTAACCCAGAAGCTATATCCAACTGATAATCACTTGCAAATGAAAATTAGTTTGTTCCAAGGGAGTCTCACTGTGAAAATAAACCATTCTTCAGGGTAGGCTGCATGCCCAGCGGGAGATAATCAACAGAAAACCAACTCAGTGGCATCTTTGGAGGTTCTTCGTCTTATAATGTCCTGTCTGGGAGTTTTCTTTTCAAAGATTATCTTATTTTTAGTTTTATTTTATTATATCTCTTCAATTTATTCATCTCTCTTTTTACCCAAGTCCTTTGCATTTATATACTGCAAAAGTACCACGTGTGTGCTGGTGGAGACCAGGACAGAGAGTCAGATAACTTGGAGTTGGAGTTACAGACAGCTAAGAGCTAACATGTGGGTGCTGGGAACCCAACCTGGGTTCTCTAGAAGAGCATGGAGTGCTCCTAACCACTGAGCCATCTCTCCAGTCAGAGCTGGGGAAGCAATGTTTAAAGCAACAATGTTGGGCAAGCATTGTGCAACCAAGGGTACCAAAGACTGGAATCAGCATCCAGACTGGCTGGTGAGGGCCTTGAGCCAAAGTAGATCAGAAATGCATGGGTCCTGGGCTATGCTGGGAGTTCACAGAATCAGGATGCCTCCAAGATCCTTTACACAGAGGTAGAGTAAGAGACAGATTTTGTATTGTGAGCCACTGTAAATATGTAAGTTCAAGCACTCCTTCCAGGGCCCAGTGGATATCAAAACCTGCAGATACAAGGTTCCCTATGGAAAATGGCATCTGGCATTTTCCTGTGCCCAGCATACATCCTCTCCTGTACTCTAAGTCATCTCTAGATTGCTTACATCTCCTATGAGATGGGCACTGCACAAATGTACTGGATTGCTGGGAAATAGTGAGGAGAAAAAGTCCATGTGTTGTGTACAGATACTTTCTTTGATCAGTGGCTGGTTGAATTCAGCAATGGGAAACTCATCTCCAAGCGGATACAGAGAGAAGTGCATGCTGAAATGAGCTCCTGAGAACTCAGCCTGATGCAGACTGGAGACACAGTGGTTATTCACAGGAAGAACAAATTCAAACAAGACCCCAGGACCTCAGGGAAGGGTAGTCCCTGTCACCAGGCATAGTGCTCTCCAATGCTCCCTGTGCTGTACTCTTCTTTTTGATCTCTGTGAAAAGTACCAAGTTACTATCTGGGTGTAGTAGTGGTGTCTACAATTGCAGCTACTTGGAGGCTGGAGCCAGCCAGTTCAGCTGAGGCCATCCTGTACAACGGTAAGACCTTGCCTCCAAAACCAAACTGTGCACCAACGAGATGGGCCTGTGAGTACAGACAGTTGCCACTGACCAGGAGTTAGATTTCCCTGGACCCGCATGGTGGAAGGAGAAACTGACTCCCCGAGGTCATTCTCTGACCTCCATATAAGTGCCTGGTCCTCAAGCACCCCCTGACCCCATCTCACACCCAAAATAAATAAACAGATGTAAAAGGTAAACATACAAAGTAGCCAGTTGCAAGCCACTAACATGAAATGACAACTGTTAAGAGATAGGAAACTTCAGCTTGGAAATCTCTCAACCACGAGCCCCTAGTTGCTGTATTCTGAAAAGATTTTTGTGTACAAGTTAGCACAAGTGATTGGAACTTACTGAAACTTGTCAAGCAGGACAGAGACTTAGAGACGTCGAAGACAAGCAGGCAAGCACTAGGGTCAGGCAGAGAAGGACCATAGGGCGAGCTGAGGCCATCTCAGAGCATTAGGGAACGCCATGTTGGCCTGGGATGAGGGCTCTGCTTCCTAGGTGCAGAGCTATGGCCTAGTCTTGGCTCCAGGGCACACCCAGTCTCATTGTCCCTTCATACGAACCATTCTGCAGACCCAGGAAGATTTTGCAGCAGAGCCTAAGTTCATGGGCAATCACTTTGCTCCACTTTCAATCAGATTGGGAGGGAATGGGAAAGACAGGGTTGTTTAAGTGGCTGTGAAAAGCACCCGAGTAACTTGGTAAATGAAAAATCCGCTCAGACCCAGAAGGAGCACAAAAGTGAGGAATTAAACAACTTTGTAAATAAAGGGATCATTACTCTCCATGCGTTAACACACACTTAAGACCTATTGAAAACTTCCCCGGTTCAAGATAAATGCAGACTGTCAGCAGCTCATTCCCCAGGCTGGGTGGGCTGTTTTCAGAGCCCAGCACAGACCTGGAGGCCTAGGGCAACCAGGGCCGGCTCAGGTGGCAAGCCTAGGGACTGGAGAGGGGATCAGCAGCTGTTTCTGCTTCTGTAAGGACTGGAGGCTCAGCCTTGGTTTCTTCCCACAGGGAGGTGCCCAGGGAGCACCTGATGGTGGCGGGAGGAGGGATCTACACCACTGCATTTACCCCCCCCCCCAAGCTCCGTCATCCTTCTCCAAATAAGCATAATTGCTCCATGGTTAAGAGGTGCCGGGATCAGAGGCACCCCTGGTAATTGCCTAATGGGCAGAAGAAATGAGGTGTGTGGTACATGGGTGTGGAGAAGGCACTCGCCATGAGTTTATTAACATTGAAAATTAAAATAAGCTTGGCCCCAGCCAGGCAGTCTTGGCTGAAATGAATCCCATTATGCCTCTAATAACTGTGTGGGGCTCAATTTGATGCCACCCGGGGGGTAGAGAAGCCTCTGTAAGGGTGACCTCCTTGCCAGCTATGGGATGCTGAAGATCTCTGCATCAGCAACCATCCTGGAGGAAGTAGCAACACCCGGCCTGCCTCGTGGGGCCTTCCGCTCCAGTTTAAACCCATGCAGCATTTGAAGAGCTGCGGAGGGGAGGCTGGAGACAGTCACAGGTTGTTCTGACCTGGGGACATTCTGTAAATAATGGTTTGCCAGGACCATAGGGAGGAAGTTGGGGCCCTGCCTGAGACGAACCTACCAGTCCTGCCTCCTTTGGGGGCCTTGATCAGATCATGTCGTACTTCTCAGTGATAGAAGGAGAGCTGTCCCTGACCTCAGACTCATCCAGCATAGGCAGGGAACAAGAACTCTTTGTAAAATACTCAGAAAGAACCCAGTGTTCAGTGTCTGCTCTGCCCAGAGCATCGTGTAAAGGCAGAGAAAGGCAGGCTGGGGCTGTCAGGAGACATGAGCTCAGAAGGCCAGATGCCTGGGCAAAGGACAGATGGAGGGACTGTGAGCTTCAGCCCACTGGCTCACATGGGTGCTGGCAGGAATGGGAAGAAAGCCAGCCAGGAGGAGGGCAGGGCTTCTGTGGAGAACCAGTGGACAGTCAGCTGGGACATCCAGGGTCAGCAGCTCTGGGAACCTGGCTGGAGTTTGAATTCTAACTTAAGGGAACCCTTGGAGGATTTGGAGAAGAAGATACACACCTTTAAAAAAATTTTATCTCTTTTCATTGGATTGGCTTTGTGTTTTAGAATGTGTTAAGGGGGGGGGGAGCAGACTACAAGTGACTTGATAGAGGAAATGGCAAAGGGTACAAGGGCTATTTCTGCCTTTGTAAAGACTGGAGCCTTTGCGTTTAAATTCACTTTCAATTGCAGTAGCTTCTTGTTCACTTGAACTGAGCCTTCACCTCAGCTCTGCCCACATATTCCCATGACTTCAGATGACTTCCATGTCAGTGTTTCTCTCTCAGCCTTCCGGCCTCTGTCTCACCCTGTTCTCAGCAGCTGCCCTACACCTCCTGATTTTCCTCCATCACATCTGCCCTGGTCCTGGCCCTGCTCCCCTCCACTCCTGGCTTTCTGCACACGGGCTCCCTGCTCCCCACTGACTTTGAGAGCTCTGACCTTTCCTACCCATCAGCCATCCTGGTTCTTGCCTCTGCCTTCTGAAGCAACATGCTTATGGCTTTTCCTCTCTGTCACTCGATTTCATAGTCACAGAATCAAAAGCCTTTCTGGAGCTCACATTTTAGCTCTTGCCCACTTTCTCACTGGGAATCGAACTTGTCAGACAAGCAGGCTAGCTCAGGGTTATATTCTCAGTTCTCCCTGCTCCTCTTCGTAGAGCTTTCCTTCAGGGGCTCTGTCTACACTAACTGGTTGACCCCTCTCTCTCTCCCCCCCTTCCTACTTTAACTGCCCACCCCAACAAATCTGTCTGCACAAACATAGTGCAGGGTATGATAGGAAAGTCTCTGTTCTCTCCAGGCCCACCCTCTTGAAGCTCCCTCCTCTGGGTCCCCAGGATTCTGCTCCTTCTCAGGCTCTATCTGGTTGCTTCTGTTTCAACCTCCCCAGGATGAGTCTTGGCCCTCTCCTCTGTCTAAACTATATCCCTAGTTGATCTCCAACTCCTCTAGCTAAAGTAAGTTCCAACATTAAATCACCGGCCTCCAACTGCCTCGACTCTGGGAGATCTCTGCAGGGATGTCAAGGCATCTCAAACTCAATAGCTTCAAAGATAGACTTCTGTGCCTACTCTACCTTCCGTCCTCCTCTACACACAAAATACCCAGTCAGTACCCTTCTTAGTTACTGTCTGCTCCTCCCAGCCTTTCCAGAACTGGCCGTAGTCACTGATGCCTGTCACACCCTCACATCCCAACCCCACTGACTCAATTTCCAAACAAATCTAGACTGAGAGCCCATCTTCCCACCTTCCTGGACGGCTGCAACAGCCTGACGACTTGTTGTGTGCCTTCGCCCTTGTTCTAATACAGGCTCTTCCCAACATAGTAGCCAGAACAAGGCTTTCAAAATAAAAGCCAAATGGTGCCACCTCTCTGCTCAAAACCCAACGATTTCCCAGATGCCTCAAAATAAGAGCTCAACATCCAAGCAGTATGGTGGCATATGGGAGGCTGAGGCAGGAGGACCACAGTTTGAAGGCAGCCTAGATGGTATGGGAATGATTCTGTCTTAAACGAACAAAATATCCAGCAGCATCGTTGTTTCCCTCCAAAACAAAGCTAATGGACCAGAACGTACAGTCACAACAGCCTGAAGAATTCTGTATTCTTTGGCCCTGTCTGCCTCTCTGACCCACATCTACAGTTCTTTCCCTCCTCTCCCTCTGCTCAGCTACACTAGTTCCTTGTTGTGCCTCAAACGCACCATGTATCTGCATCATGATCTGTGCTCCTTGTTCCTTCAGTTGGGAGTCCAGGCCCAGCTTCAGGTCACCTTATTCATCAGGCCTTTGTTATCCACTTTCTGTGAACACACCACACACACACAC
Source organism: Microtus ochrogaster (assembly GCF_000317375.1). Taxonomy (NCBI): domain Eukaryota; kingdom Metazoa; phylum Chordata; class Mammalia; order Rodentia; family Cricetidae; genus Microtus; species Microtus ochrogaster. The sequence goes on from NW_004949109.1 coordinate 6,686,521, forward strand.
ACACACACTCACACACACACACACACACACACACACACACACGCCAGCCAGCAACCTCACCTCCTCCACTTTATTACTGCCTGTTTGTTAATGCAAATGTTTCAGGTTAAAGTTGTCTCCTGGCTTGCCACTGACCAGAGACCAGATTTAAGGAACGGACTTGGTTCTGCTCACTCCTATGTCAATACCCAAGTAAAATAAGAGCTCGATAAATATTTGTCAAGCAAACAGCATTTATTTGAATCTACTCCTAAAGCATCTGCCATCTGTGAGGAAACCTCAGAGCCTACCTCTGCTCCAGCTGTCCACAGTTAAGTGGCGCATGCCAGGCTCTCATTGGTCCCATGGATGCTGCTGTGCAAACCACTCTGAACACACAGTGTTGCTGGCATCCACCTTCCCTCCACCCTCAAGTCCCTCAGGTCCACCAAGATGAGGTTATCTCTGCCCTCTCATCCCTTGCCTAGGGAAGGCATGGTCTGATGCCAGCTGCTGCCTCATTGCCTCCCTCCAAAACAAAATTAAGAGACCATAAGCCACGCTCCCCACCATCAGCTGGGAGAGGGTGCGGCTGGGACATCAGATCTTGGCTCTTCTGTGTTCTTACTATGAGATTTTAGCCAAGTGCTTTTTAAATCCCTCTGATTTAAGGGGTGTGTGGGGGTGTGTGTATTTAATGTATTCTTATATGTGTGCACATGTGCATGTAAATATGTATGTACCCATATCTTCGTGCATGTGAAGGCTAGTTGGCAGTGTTGGGTGTCCTCCTCAGTTGTAGCCCACCTTGTTTCTTTGAGGCAGGGTCTCTCACTGAACCTGGAGTTCACCAATTGGCTAGACTGGCTGGCCAGCCAGTTCCAGAGATTTGCCTGCCTACAGTTCCCTCTCAATTCCTCAGTGCTGAGGTTCCAAAGGTGCACAGCTGGGAACCTGTTCCCCTTGATGGATTGATTACCTTGCTCAGCCTTTATGGGGGGTGGGGGTGACTCAGTCCTACCTCAACTTGATGTGCCATGCTCTGTTCAAGCCTCTTTCTGAATGGAGATGAAGAGGGAGTGGGAGGATGGAGAGGGGGGTAGATGGGAGTCAGGGGAGGGAACAGGAGAGGAAGGAAGGGAAACTGGTCAGTAGAATAAAGGGGAAAATGTTAATTTAAAAAAAGAAAAACCACAGGTGCACTGTTGTGCCAAGTTGTTAGTGGGTGCTGAGGACCCCCACTTGTACGTGGGCACTTTCCTGACTGATCCATTTCATCATGTTGTTGTTGCTCTTACCATTGTCGATGGGGTTGGGAAAGTGAAATTCTCTAACGGGGTCATCATGTGGAATGGGCAGTGCTTGGCAGAGTACCTGTTAATACACATCATATTCGCTTTTCTTCCTATCAGAAGATGACCTTAGTATCGCTCTGAGATGACCTTTAACCTGAGAGCTAGTCCTGTTCCGAGATGTGCCATCAAGAATGAGCACAGATAAGGAAGGCCCTTGGGTTGTTTAGAGCTGTTTAAGTCCTCCACCTTCCTCTCCCTCCTCCTTTCTTACCTAAGCCCACAGAGAGACGGGCTGCCCTTGGCTCATGCGTGCGCATGCGCGCACGTGCGCACACATGCACACACACACGCATGCATGCATGCACATGTGCATGCACACACATGCACACACACGCACCCCACACACACACACATGCACACACATACACACACACATGCACACACACACACACACACAACCTTCCATTTACAGCACTCCTTTTCCATCCTGCAAGGGTGGTGAACTGGATTAGGAAAATGACAAGCTGTTACAAATATACTGCATGCTGTAAAATAAAAGGATGTCCTCGTTGAAAAGCCAAACGACTTAACTTCAAATGATGAGAAGAGAGTGTCACCAGGCAGAATGGCCACGTCATGCTTTGATCAAAGCCTTTAGCTGTGCATGTGGTTCTGCCGCATCTTTATGTGTGGGTGCTGGCAGGGATCTCTAAAGGGGCTGCTCTCCGCAGTATTCTCCATTACTTGGGGCTCTTTGATTGGGGTTCATCTTTAACAGTCCAGACTTGGAGCATACTCAGGCCCGGTCTCCGCTGAGGAGAGTGGCAGCGAGTGCTAGTAATTATCCAACCGGTTCCAGTAATTAGTCGATGTTTGACAAATGCCAGTGTTTCCTGGAACTTTCAGTCCAGCAGCGTCCTTGCGAACTTTCCAGGACACATGGGGTCGGAGGGTGGAGAAAGGGCAGTCCACTGAAGTTGTTTGTCTGTCTACCTCTCCTCCAGTGCATTCTTATAAATACGTGCAATTCGCATGAATTCTACCACCTTCCCTGTCTCTCTAAGGTAAATAATAACAATGATAGATAATCATAATAAATCTGCTAAAATAAAATTGGCTAAACCTCCAGACACACCTCTAATTCCAATCCCACCTTTAATCTTAGCATTCAGGAGACAGAGGCAGATGGATTTCTGAGTTCAAGGCCAACCTGATCTACAGAGTGAGTTCCAGGACAACCAAGGATACACAGAGAAAGCCTGTCCTGGAAAACCAAACAACAACAACAACAACAACAAAAGGATGTGAAATATGTCAAGGTGGAAGAGACTGTGCCACAGTTTTTCCTTGAGGATCTCTTAGCCCACATCAGTTTGACGTGTTTCCACTCTTTGGGTGGCCTTGGGTTCCTTGTCAAGTGTTCAGCACAGTGGGAACTGGCCCTGCTCTTCACGGGCAGGCCAGACTGGCCAGGAACCAGGCATGTGGGGAAAGCCAGTCTCTAAATCACCCCGAGTCAGTTCCATCTCCTGCAAGCGTTCTGTTGGCAAGTACTCCTGGGCTATATCAGGCCAGCCAAAGGCTGGCAGTGAATGCTCCATGAAGACAAGGAAACCAGTTTTAGGGGCACAAGGGGAAGAGGGCGCATTCTTTCCCTCGGGACTTGGACCCTGGAGATCTGTCCCGAGTCTACTGCTCACACCACCGGGAAATGCACCGAAGGCGTATCTTCAAGAGGCCCAGAATCCGCCATGGTAGCTTCTACTCCCCTGGAGCCGGTCCCTCGGTCCATCTTTCCACCATGGCAAACAGCGTTACTCCTTTCTGATCCAAACCCTCTCAGATCTGTTGTCCAGCTGCTCAAGTTGGTGGCATTTGAGAGTGTGGGCTAGGGGATTCCTTCGCGTGACTCTTGGATCCAGTTTCCACTGAAGGGTTGATGCATCAGAAGAATAGTAACCCCTTCCTCATCGAATTTTAAGGGGCGGACGCCTCCCGAAGCATCCCCCAAAAGCCTTGCAGCTGCTACCCTCCGTCCTTTCCGGTTTCTCAGCATAAGTGTGGCTAAGAAAAAGCTGCACGCTCCCTGCTCCCTCTTCCGGGCAGCTGAACTGCCAGTACAAAGCAGAGGCAACCCCTCCCAGTGACTGATGTGGAGACAATGTGAGCAAAGTCTGGCCTCTTCGCTCTTCTTCTGCCCTGTGTGCCAGTAATTGCCCCAGCACCCATGACAAATCTCAGGTAAATCTCAGGCTGAAAGCTCAAAATGGACTTTGGCTATTTCTCTCCCTGGCAGGCTCTTGTGGAATGAAGGATTGCTAACAGTGAACATGTCTCCATGGAAATCCACCTGGCAGGGGTCAGGCATGAAGACCCAGGGGTCAATTTTACCTTAAGCAGATCTGATCTACAGATAAACAGGAAGAACCATGGTTTTGAACCCGGCTGGCTTCTTAATCCTCTCTAAATACACACATCACTTATTGCAAATTCTTGGCCTCTACTGGAATTCACCAGAAGTAATCAATTTATGGAAGCAGTGGTTTCTTTCCTTGCGTGTCTTCTACTAAGGAAGCACATTGTACAACTAGCAAGATTGATGGTAGTAATATTAAGTCCATGGTAATCCAAGCTGATTCCATCAAGGCCTGGCAAGGCAGGCTGGAGGAGATTAAGGTAAAGCCATGGGACTCAGGAGGCCGTCAGTGGGTTTGCTCCAAGGAACCTTCAACGTGAAGCATGTGGTCTTGGGAGATGACCCAGCCTGTGGTCAAATCCCAGCCCTTTTGTCATGTCATCCTGAGTCTGAGCTGACCATTTCCTAAATCATAAAATGGCATAATAAGGTTTGATGAGGGAATTAAAGGAGGAAAAATACATCAAAGCAGGGCACTCAGCATGTAAGAAGTTTAATAAACACTAAGTCCCATCTCTCCTCCTTACATCCACAAAATAAGCATAGGCTGCTATGCAGGGTTATGTCCAGTAACTTCTACCTCAACCCTATGTCGTCAGATAATTTTGCATAAGTGACTTAAGAGTCTGCTCTTTCGGTGTAACCTGAAGTCACGCAAGCAGGTAAACACCTAAAAAATAAACTCCCCATTGCCATGGTCTCTATATGCATTACAAGATCAAGGAAGATTCAACAACAAAGCCTCAGCCTCTAGGAACAGCGCTGTGCTTGGGTCATCCAGGAACTAGCGGGATAGGAAAGATGGCTTAGCAGGAGTTTTGGGGGAAGAGAGGTTACACGCTTCCCCTTGACCTCCAGCGGGATGGTCCATCCCTTCTTAACAGCATAGCACGAAGACTCTGGAGATAGGAAGGTGGCCCAGTTTCAACAGAACGGGTTTCTTAGGGAGGGGAACATCTTCAGGACGTCCTTTCTGTCCCCTTGCCCTTCTGCCGCCTCCTGTAAGATTAGACCTCCCAAGTGCCAATTGTTTGCCTTCCAAGCTGCCATCCCATTTGAACCCCCCCCCATAATGACAGCAATGGAATGAGGGGTACCCAGGATTACGATTCGCAGGTGTTAAAGATGCAGCGAGTCATTTGAGCCCCTCAGGCCAGTGGATTCGCTCCATCTGCACATGCAATTCAGCGGAAACCAGGGTTTTCTAACGCGTCGTTTCCCCAAAATGTCCTCCTTTTTTAGATACTAAAGAAGAATAGAAAAAAAAAAGAAAGAAAGAAAACCACAGTGTTTCCATCACATTATTAGAACCAAAAATAGCTCTTTTAATCTCTAGCCCATATCATGCCACATTACAAATACATTTTGCTCACCAACCTTAAAGGTTGCTGTGCTTCCCCTTGCCTTATCTGCTTTCATTATACAAGATTTCCACTTATTCCGTATTTTGTTCTCATTAGAACACTGCACGTCACATGTTTTCACCAGAGACATTCATCAGCAAGGTCAAAGGGTGAATATCGTGATCTATTACGCTGAGAGGAATCTAATGAAAAGCCACATAATTATCCAATTTAAAGAGAAGCATGTAAAAAAGAAGGGGAGCGCTTGCCATAATTTAAATTGTTTTGTTTCCCTGAAGCAAAATTCAGCACCTGATTGACAGGACCTAATGATAATTCTTATTGATATGGTGATGTTAATTGTGGGGAGATATTTAATAAGCCCCGTCTTCGGGAGGGAAGTGTGTGCTTTTAACCTGCACCTGAACCTGCTTCTCGCCGCAGCGCGGGGATGAGGTGCAGATTCAGATAAGTGAGCACAAGTGGATTTTCAGTCTTGTGTGGCAGAATGGAAATTGGAATCTTCAGAATCTATTAGGAGAACAATTCCACAGTTGCTCACACTTTTATAAATTATACTGTATATTACAGACAGACACAAAGTCAGGGGAGTCGCGGGAAGAGGGAGTTGATGCCACTTGGCAGAGAAGTTCCTGGGTGAGGGTGACAGTGGTGGAGCTCCCGGTCAAAAACACAATGCACAGACCCCGCGCACACGCGCGCACACACACGTGCGGGCACACACACACACACACACACATGCACACACGGGGGCAGGGTAGGGGGAGATAAAGGAGGGAGGAAAGAAGGGGGAGGGAGGCAGACAGACAGACAGAGAACAAACGTGATCTGCATTCATTCATTGTCTTCAAACAAAACGCAGAGATGAACTCTATCTCCTGAATCAGTCTTCACCTATACCTGGGTGGCACTGATCTTGTAAAAAAAAACAAAACAAAACAAAAAAAAACTAACTTTCTTATACCATGAACAAAAAACTTGAAGCTTTTTCCATGGGTCTAAATTCCAAAAGAAAATGGCTCTGTTTCCTATTAGTTCTCCGGGCTTCAGAGAGAAGCCCTTGGATCCGTGGCAGGGCCACAGTGAATGCTGAACTTCTCAGAAGCCACCAGATCCGATGATGCACGATTGGACCCTGTAAAGCTGCAACCTTCCCTTGCTGAGAAACCGTGTCTTCTCGTATTTTCGTGGCAAGCTGACAAAGCCTTAAGTACTGGACCTTCGGGTTAGGGGAAGGTGCTTGTGTAGGGGCGTGTTTGTGTGTATGCGCGAGTTGGTAGGTGGGGGCGTGAGCACATGCGCACAAACATTATGTGGCGGCTAGCAGTCAACACTGGTTGTCTTCCTCAGTTACTCTCCATTTTGTTTTTTAAAACAGCGTCCCTCGCTGAACCCGGAGCCCACCGATCTGGCTAGCCTGGCTGGCCCGCGAGCCGTAGGGATCCTCCCGGCTGGCTGCCCAGCTCTGGGATCGTAGGCATCTGCACCATTCTTGACTTTTATGTGGGTGCTGGAGATCCAAACGTAGGGTCACGTGCTTGTATGGCAAGCACTTTACCAGCTAAGCCATCTTCCCCTCTCCAAATGCTGGAGTTAAAATTGTATATGCTGTTGTCTCCACTGAGAGAGCCATTTGGAGAACTCACCTAGAACCATCTTTGGACAAATAACACATAGTGAAAAATGAAACCACTCTCAAGATGAACAGAATATCAAAACCAAGCGGCCTTAAATCTGGGGGAGACTAGCTAATTTTTTAAATTGGTTTTGGTTTTGAAACAGGATTCCACTATATGGACTAGGTTGGCCTCAAGTTTACAATCCTCCCGACGCAGCCTCCCAGTGCTGTAACCAGGACAGCCCACCAGACCAGACTAGCTCAAGTTGTTTTTTGAACGCCAATTTAATTCCCCATTTTTACTGAGGAAAAAACTAATAAGATATGGAAAACATTACAGTGTGGTGTCCTGATCGATGTAGTCATTCTTGCCAAAACATAATAGACTCAAATAATCAAGTCAGAGAAAATAACAAAAGTTAGTGTCATGGAAATAAGAATAACATCTATTGGACAAAATTTTGCAAATATTTATGACAATCATAGTGAGATTTTCCTTGAGCTGAGCATCCAGTGTGTGTCCGGTGGGTTGTGGGTACCAGGAAATGAGCGAAGGTCAAGAACTTCATTTTTGCCTCCTGAACTATTTTCTCTGTGCTCTTAGTACACACATGCATACAGATATACCTTAGACCGTTCCAGACAGAAATCCGTTGACTTTTAGCCAAGCACTTACCTTAACTGAAAATAAAATTAAGCTAATTGGAGACGGCCAAATTGATGGCAAGTTATAGTACCCATGGCAGCACAAACTGCCGCCGTGATTTCCAACTTCCTAGGCCAAAGCATTACATCATGCACAGGAGATTATAATTTCTCTGAAGAACACTTCTGGGTATCTCGCTACTCGAAAAGCGATATGCCAGCAAATTGAAAAGAGTTCAGAGAAAAGCAATAAAAATAATTAAGGAGGCCTTCAGATTGACTGATGGAAAGAGATGGAAAGAATTAAGTGTGGACTGCCTGGCCCGGTGATGACCTGCATGGTTATAGGAAGGAGACAGAGTATCTGCAGGGACAAGATTCCCGTCTGAAGCAGGCATCAGCCCACACAGAATAGCAATACAGTCATAGACACAATGAACCTGTGGTTGCTTCAAGCCCAAAGCCGGAGCCATGCCTGCTCTGGACTGCTGCCAAGAGCCACTCTGCACTTATGCATCTCTGTTGGTGTGGGGTCAGAGCCGGCATAGCAGCTGGAGTGTCGCCAAGTGCCCTGTTTCCATTTTGGTGCTATCTAACCATACATTCATCTTATGCCAGACCCCTGGGTCCTTGAAATGGCCCGCAACACAAAAGAAGAAAGGTAAGAACTGAGTCACACCGTGGTTCATGTCCAAGTCCAACAAGAGAGCAGCCTGGAAAATACGAACAGTGGTCCAATACTTCTCAAGACAGTAGCCCGGGAAATACACGCAATGGTCCAACACTTTCCAAGGGAGCAGCCTGGGAAATACGAACAGTGGCCCAATACTTCTCAAGACAGTAGCCCGGGAAATACACGCAATGGTCCAACACTTTCCAAGGGAGCAGCCTGGGAAATACGAACAGCGCCCTCTGTCGGCATGGTTGAATGAAACTGTTGACCTAAAGCCCTCCTCATGGAGCCAGGCCTACAGAAAGCCCAAAGGCAGGGAAAGCACCAAGGTTCACCAATGTTCTAATCCTCCCGAAGGAGGTTTCAGGCCCTAGAACATTCCATGAGTATCATAGCCTATAAGACTAAGCCAAAAATTGCTATGCCTGGAAACTCACCAGTTTCCTTTATAGCTCCTATAGACTGGGGGTCAAATGTTCAAGCATGTTTTGGGCCCTCTGATTTTATGCCAGCCGACACTTGGTGACCACTGTCAGCGCCCCTCTCTTTCAACTGGGCCACGTTAAGATAATGAGCTGAGATGGCCACTCCTGTTACATGCAGCCCAACATTTTATTTTTTAAATCTTTCCCACCCTGAACCACCTCTTACTGATCTCAAGCATGCTGATGCTGTTGTGAAGGGAACAAATTTTGACAGCCTGACCTTGGGTCATAGGTTAAAGGTTTCCCTCAATTTTCATATCACAGGGTCTGATGAGTAAATCCATGTTCATCGGAGCTGTATGTCGTCTATATTTTGATATGCTCTGGTTCGAGAGCCTAGAGTGTTAGTCTGCCCTGCCTGATAAGCATCTTCTATCCCCATTTTCATTGTGGTTGATTTTTTTTAACATTCAATGCCAATCTATATGGTTTTATTCTTATTTTATTTTATATATATGGATGTTTTGCCTGCATGTATGTCTGTATGCCACATGCATGTAGTGTGCCCACAGAGAACAGAAGAGGGCATTGGCTCTCACTGAAACTGGAGCTATGTGGATGCGAGAATTGAATCCAGGTCCTCTGAAAGAGCAGCCAGTGCTCTTAACCAGTGAACCGTCTCTCTGACTGGTTTTTTTTTTTCTCCCTTATCTTACTACACTGGCCAAGACCACTGTTAAATGCTGGAGTGCTTGAAGAAACTCAACTGAACTTCCTAAAGCAAATGAAATTGTACCTCTTTAATGCCAATTGTGAAAATCCACGATACAAAATATAGTCACTTCTGTCACACACCATTAAAATGAAATAGAGGGACCGTGGAAAAGAAAGGAAACCTTGGGTCATAGCCATCTACTCCAGGAACGGTCCCAAAGAACCAACCCAATCAGACAGCCTACCTTATCTTGTTTCTGTTGTTGTTTATTTTTCAGGATTTCACTATGAGTCAGGTTGGCTTTGAACTCATGACCTACCTGCTTCAGCTCCCCACCTGCAGGGACCTCTGACAAGCACCACTACACTCACTGGAGCCAGTGACTTTAGGCAACTGACTTTAAAAACCTGCTAACTTTGACCATAAGACTAAATTTATTGTAATTGTCCCCATCACCAGACACAGATCTCTCAAACAATCGAAGTACTAATAAAATATCCTTTCAAGTAGCTCCCCTTGGTTCTCTGGCATGGCCTATATGTGAGTGTGTCCCAGATTGCAATTTATTCCCGAATAAAAGCTCCCGCATTGCAGACTCACCTCTATCTTTTTGTTTCTCTTCGACACACTGGAGTCAGAGAGCTGGACTTAAGCACGCACCCCATCCTTGGCCGAGAGCATGAACTCACGCAGGTCGGCGTCCTGACGCTCATCTCCAGAGTGACAGTAAACATATAGTCATATCAACTGTACATTCTCTCTCTACTTCCTCCATTCAATCTGCGTGAGTTATTTTCTTGCCATAGTACTCTAGCAGAGAGCACCTGGAGGGCGTGACGTGAAACAGGGAGACTGGGCATGCGTGGCCATCTTCATGCTCTTCCGGGGTGAAGTTGAAGATACTTGCACTAACCTTGCTGCCTGCCCGTTCATCACAGATGTTTCCTCAGGCTGAAGGATCGCCCTGCTGGTTTTACTCTATCCAGACTCCCGAGTTTGCCACATGTGCTTCCTCTACTCACTGAGATGACCACGATTTTGCACAGACACCCTGCACAGAAAACAGGGAAAGAGTGGATGCTTCCTGTTCACCCTGCGTTCTCTATACAACTCAGGATCCACCCTGTTGTTGAGCCTCATCGGCCCAGGTGACTTCCTTTGACTCTGACAACACTTTCCTTGCAAATATGTTGAGTTATTCTTACTTAGAAACCACCTGCCACTTTCCTAACAGCTGGAATAGATTCAAAACATTTTTTTCACAATGTTTTGCCATACAGTACCTGGTAGGACTTAGGAAAATGTAGACTTAATATGTCCATAAAGACTCAGTCACTATAGAAGATAAACATTATCAATTTGACAGTATCCTAATTCATATATCCCTTCAATAGTCCTGGATATCTTTTTTATTCATCTCTTCAGCAAGTGTCTACTGAGCTTCTGCTTTGACCTGGGTGCTGGATGCTGGTCTAAGTACAGAAGAGATAAGATGAAACAAGATGGACGGGTCCTGCCCTATGCATCCTGTGCTGCTCAGACTCCAAGATCTTGCCCGGATCTATTTCAGCACCACAGGACCCCTTCACCAGCTCCAGGAGTCTTTGCTCATATGTGAGCCCCTCCCCATGCCTTGCTCCTGCCTCCCAGAAGTCACAGTGTCTTCTTCAGAGGTCGGGGAGTCACATAGAATGACTAGTGGGTGGGAGGACATAAGACCCACATGACTTATTCTTAAGTAGGGCTGGAGGGGAGTGCCTAGCATGGGATCCTGGATTCATTACAACACAAATCTTCCTCTACCCCATGACCCCTCTGCCCACCAACTATTGGTTCCAGAGCATTCTTTATTATATCCTATACTTAAATCCCATCTCAAAGTCTGTTTGCTGGAGGAACTTGCTTAAAACAAGCCCCAACCCCTAACATCCCTGTTGAAAATGCTGCCTCTGGAGGCGATGACATTAGCTAAACGGTTACATTGTCTTTCTTTAAATATAGTCGAGTTTAAAAATACACCAAGACCTAAGGCAAAAAAAAAAAAAAATCACTGAAAAGGCGAGGAGAATCCTTCCCTGAAGATTAAAGCCATAGCTGATCATTCTCTGGGGACTCACACTCCCCACTAATCTACCTCCTCACGAGTTCAATAAACAAACAAACCTGCCCACTGAAGAGCCAAGTTTCAAGAACATTTGTCGGACTTTGAAAGTTCAGGTACAAAATGTCACAGATGACATTCACTTTGGAAGTTAGCACTCTTACTTGGATGGGACTCTCGGCTCTGACAGGAGCCACAGGCTGCCATCGTCTGTGGGATGGAGTTCCATCTCACACAAGATCTTCTGGAACATAGCCGCCTGGGGCGTTCACACAAGGGGCATTACTCACTTGCTGCACAGGCCATGGCGTTCTTTCCAGTTTGGTTTCTTTTTGGTGGCAGAGTGAAATCTGTCAATGCTGCAGCAAGACTGCAGTCCTCCAGGGAGCTCTCAGGCAAGAGAAAGAAGGATAACCAACCTGCACAGTAGTTAACATCCACAACAGGTGTATGGTGCATGGTGCCAGCTGCCCCCTCGCTTGCCCCGTGTTGGCAGTGGTACCAGCTGAGACTGGCAAGCCCCAGTGACTCACTTGCTCATTCAGTAACAACTCAACAGCTAGGCTGGACGCTAAGCCACAGACCTCAAAGACCACCCAATAGAGCAGTTGGGAGAAGCCTGGGTTTATTCTGAGCTCATGGAATACCCGAAGGCACATAGCCCAGGTTGGGGGAAGCCAGTCCATATGCAAACATCCATTTGAGGATGGCCACTTTCCAGAACAAGTGTTATCCTCATCTACACGCTCAGGTTGATGACGGGTACCACTGTGCTCTTGGCATCGGCAAAGAAGAGTGAATTATGGGTTCTTTCTAGGCAAATGATGCAAATTAGACATATATATTTATTCCTCTCATACCCATAGGTGGTGACATCATCACCAAGAAATAAAGCCTTAAAGGAAGTTGAGAAGTGTGTTCTGTCTGAACATTTGACTGTGGCAACACTCAAGCTATATGGGATCTATATCAACTATACAAACTCTATACAGCTCTGAGCCTGTCATCTTGCTCTGACCCCTGTAATGTAACTCATACCTACAGAATTTCTGGTCAGGTAAGAAAGAAAACAGTTAAGTTAGGAAGCAATAACCAAAGGCAAAGGCCCAGGAAAGGGTGACAGTGGTGCCGTAATAGACAAAGACAAGGGGCAAGAAGACAGGCAAGGTTTGTGGGACCCAGTAAAGATGGGGCAGGTGAGTGATAAGCTGTGACCTAAAGGGGAAAAAAGCCTGGCTCTAGGAAGAAAAGTTTAAGTGTACTACGCAAAGGAACCTAGTGCTCTGAGCTACTGAAGAGAAAGTCTGGGGTTCAGAGAGTCAACCTAAAGAGTGGAGCCAGAGTAGCAGGAGTGGGAAGGGGTTTGGTCCAGGGCAGCAGAGGGAGCAAGGATCCTGAAGGACCTTCCAGACCACAGTGAGAGGCAAACACCTGGACTAGGAAGGTCAGAGGTAAGATGTCACGTACCTATTTAAAGATGGCCGCCGTGGAGGGAACCACGTCATTATATAATTCACCTACAACTTTAGGAATTCTAAGAGTAAAGTAGTGAACATTTAAATATCATCTGCAAGTGACT
>NW_004949109.1:6699903-6709191 GCF_000317375.1 Microtus ochrogaster
AAGGAAGGAAGGAAGGAAGGAAGGAAGGAAGGAAGACATTGAGAGAGGCCCAACAACAGACTCTTCCTCCAAATGCCTGTATGCATACACAAGCTCTCTCTCTCTCTCTCATGCACACACACACACACACACACACACACACACACACAGAGGCTGTAAAGTACTTGTTTAGCATTCATGAGACCTGGGTTCAATCCCCAGCATTGGGGAAAAAGACTAAGACGAAACATGACTTCCCCTAAGCCACTGGAGCCACACCAACCTGAAGCAGTAGCCAAAGCCAGGAAGATTCAAACCAGCTTTTCCAGAACAAGATGAGGCAGGAAGTGTATTCTGGAAGGGATGGCAATAGTTTTCATATGGAAAGCACAGCCTGCCAGCAGCAGAGGGCTCCTCAGGCTGCCAGGTTGAAGGGTCTGTGGCTGACTAGAGAATGCAGGCAGGTAGGACACAAGCTGTTTTTCCTCAAGGACGTGGAAAGATCTGGCAAGAAAAAAGATTTTCCCTGTTTTTTTTTTTAATTTTTTTGTTTGTTTGTTTGTTTGTTTGTGGGCTAGACTCCTAATACACAGCCCAGACAGCCTGGAACTTGTGATCCTGCTGCCTCAGCCTCTTAAATCCTGGGATTACAGGTGCGAGTCACCACACCTTGGTAGTGATGTTTTATGGAAAATAATAAAATTGTATTTGTGACAGAAATAGTAGGCAAATGTATATAGTTTGCATATATTTCTTTAAAATATTGCTTGTATGTAAATTCCATGCAGACAGCAATAGAACCTAACAGTAGCATCAAGTTCTCCAGTTCAAAACTCTTGGCCCACGTTACCTTCTACGGATACTTGGCTGAACTGAATTTTTCATGAATGGCTCTTAATAAATGGTTAAGATCATTTGAGCAATTGAAATTTGTAATCTATGTGTCCTGGCTAGTTTTATGTCAACTTGAGTTAAGCTAGAATCATCTGGGGGGAGAGACTCTCAACTGAGAAAATGATTCATAAGATTCGCCTATAGGCATGCCTGTCGTGTATTCTCTTAGTCAGTGATTGATGAAGGAGGGCTCAGCACCATCGTAGGTGGTACTGCCCCTGAGCTGGTGGTCCTGTGTGCTCTAAGAAAGCAGGCTGAGCAAGCCATGGAGAACAATCCAGTAAGCAGTGTTCCTCTGTGGTCTCTGCTTCAGTGCCTCTCTCCGGGTTCCTGCCTTGAGTGTCTGTCCTGATTCCCTCAGTGACTGACTGTAACTTGAGCATTGTAAAATGAAATGATCTCTTTCTTCCCAGGTTGCTTATAGTCATGGTGTTTCATCATAGCAATAGAAACCCTGCCTAAGACGAGGTGTATGTGTCAACATTCCATCGCTATCAAATCCCTAACACAGGACACTTCAGAAGCAAAGAAAGGTTTAGTTCATGTTAAAATCTGACAGTCCAGTTGGTGTGGTCTTTGGTGAGTGTATCAGATAGTAGCACACCATGGCAGAAATGTCTGGAAGACAGAGAGCAAGGGAGGAGAAGTCCCTCCCCTTCAAGGGTATATCCTCAATAATCTAAGTACCTTCTACTAGCCTCACCCCACAAATGCTCTACCCCCTGTCGACAGGGCCAAGATTCAGTTATAGCGGGCTTAGGGGGAGCATAGTTAAACATTAAACCCTGAAGAAGCCTTTTTCCGGCCATCATAAGCATTTATATCTCCAGAAGTAGTCAGTAGGCTCTGATGCCCCAAGGGGTCTTGGTTTCTTGAGCCCTTGGCTTGTAAAACGATCACAACTTTGGATGAAATGCTGCATGTTGTAAATAATCCTGAAACTCTAGAGGAAAGAGGCCATTTCAGAGCTAGGATGCGGCTGCATGAGCTCCAGTCTCAATTAGTCTCAGTGCGAGCCAATCATCTCAAGCATTAACACCTGGCCTTGGGATGCAATTAAAGGAGAAGCATTTAGGCACAATCATTGAGGAATTGCCCTCAAAGTAAGATGGCTAAATCCATACACATTTTCCTAAGGGAATAGGTAAGAGTATATAGGCTTCTAATTCTAAGTGCAAAATAATAATAATAAATTAACCCATGGACCGTAGAAATCAGCCTAGTGTCAGAACACTGAATCATGCCTTTCCTACCTCATTTTTACTGTAACTGACATTGCCCCTTATTGTTCAACAAATAAATGGAAAACAGAAATGTGTCTCTGATTTATCCTCCATGGGACAGCCAGAGTTGCTGTCCTGGTACAGAGCTGTCCATGTGTGTCCATGTTCAAACACCCCCATCAGGAGCAGAAGTCTCTAGGTAATTAGGACATACCAAAAACTAAGCGTGGTGCAAGCAATACAAGAGAGAGAAATGACAGCAAAGCAGAAGGAAGGTCAACAGACAGCATGATCTACTGAGCACTCTTGACTTCCCCCCTGCCCACACTTCCTGCTTGAGAGCAGTGTCCTTCCCTCTCAACAGGCAGGCATCTAGTCACTTGTCCACCGCTGTGCACTGCTCATCCACTGCCGTGCACTGCTCATCCACTGCCATGCACAGCTCATCCACTGCCGTGCACAGCTCATCCACCTCTGTGCACTGCCCATCCACCGCTGTGCACTGCCCATCCACCTCTGTGCACTGTCCATCCACCTCTGTGCACTGCCCATCCACTGCCGTGCACAGCCCATCACCCATCCACCACCATGCACTGCTCATCCACCACCGTGCACTGCTCATCCACTGCCGTGCACTGCCCATCCACTGCCGTGCACTGCTCATCCACCTCTGTGCACTGCCCATCCACCTCTGTGCACTGCTCATCCACCTCTGTGCACTGCCCATCCACCTCTGTGCACTGCCCATCCACCTCTGTGCACTGCTCATCCACCTCTGTGCACTGCTCATCCACCTCTGTGCACTGCTCATCCACCTCTGTGCACTGCTCATCCACCTCTGTGCACTGCCCATCCACTGCTGTGCACTGCTCATCCACTATGGGCAACACGATAAGAGCTTAGATTAAGCACCACAGAGCTTAGATAGGCACATGGAAAATACAGAGAGAGGGCAGGAGAGAAGGCAATTCCTTGCCTGGAGTTTCAGTGCAGGCCTTACACAGTATATTTTAGCCTCTCCCTAAAGAATGCTGTGCAGTCTCGAATGACAGAGAAGAGAACACAGTGCTGCTGGGAGCCCCAGGAGATGAAGCTTGCCCAGGAGCTAAGGAAAATGTCAAAAGAATCTAGGCATCTGGGTGTTCAGGCTGGATTCTGAAACTACAGGACTCCAGTGGCCTTTGAATTAGAAGGGTCAGGATTGAGCACAGGCCTTGGAGGGGCCAGCTGCACGAAGCTCACTTCTCCCATTCGACTCTAGGACACACCTGAGCTGGAGTCTCCTCTCTTTTAATGGTGATTGATTGCAGACCAGGCATTTCCAGGCTCCTGGTATCTTATTCAAGAATGAAACAAAAGTACACAGGAATTTGAACAGTAGCAAAGTAACTTTGTTCAAACAAAACTGTAGGGCAGGGAGATAACACTGGCAAGAGTGACAGCAGGAGAAGTTTGGTTACCAGGGGTGTAATTTGGGTGGTTCTCTACTTTGATTGGCAGGTTTGTGTTATATAACTTTTCTCTACTGTGCATATTCATTCCCACAATACTTCTGACCTTAACATGTTTGCAACCATACACATATGCATAAGATGCTAAATATAGAGACATCTCCCTAAATGTTCACTTAAAGAACATAGTCTGTCTTACTATGAGTGTACCCAAAACTAGTTCAAGCCAGATCAGCATGCCCATTTCTTGTACCCAGACATAACTAGAGTACAACTAAAAACAATCTGTCTATGTTCAGTGAGTGTTAAGCAAGGAGAAACTTATTCCATTGTTCACAGTTAGGTGTGCACATAGATCCGTGCAGGCAGGGGTCCTAGGGTGTCAATGCTTCTAGACACAGTGCTCAGAGAGGGGTTGTGTGCATAGTACATGCACGCGAGGGTCTCAGACTGTTAAGTGCATTGTTAAGCAAGGGATGTGCCCGTGGGCCGAACCAAGTGGAGTCCCAGTCACTTAATTGTTCATAGACATGCCTGCCTCACCAGGATACCTAGGGTCACCGTAAGAGTCATTTTCTGTTCTGCGTCCATGATTTCATCCCCGAATGGAACAGTATCTCCCACTCACAGAGACCAAGCTGGGGAGCAGGGTCAGACAGAGAAGACTGTCCAGGCTTCTGCTCCAAAAGGCCGAAAGCCCGAGTGACCCATGTCTGACAACTGGAATCATCTAGGGTCTGGCTTGGGTTAGCATGAAGCCCAGGACAGCTACACTGAGCTCCTCTAGGGGATGAGATTAGAACTAGAGGCCAGTACAGGGCACAAGGAAAGGAAAACATCTGGATTCTCAGTGTCTTTCATAGCACATGGCTGGAGAAGGAAACCTCTTCAAGAACTCTTTGCTGTTCTGTGTTTACCTTTTGGTTTTAGTTCTTCTTGCAAGGTGAAGGTGTGACTGCCATGAAAACATTGGCAAGCTAGGGCCCATTTACCCCTTCTCAGTCCCAGTGCCACTCATGGAACCCACACCTCCAGCACACAGCTGCTTGGGGTTGCCCATCAGCCTGGCTCACTTTCTGTTGCTGCAATAAAGACCATGACCAAACGTAACTTGATAGAGAACAGGATCCGTTTGTCTTACAGTTGCACATCACAGTGCATCACAGAGGGAAACCAGCACAGGAACGCGAGGCAGGAACCCATTGTCAGGAGCTGGAGCAATGGAGGAACACTGCTCACTGGCTTTCTACTCATGGCTTACAGTTTGCTTTCTTGTATAATCCAGGACTGCCTTCCCAAGGGTGGCACCCCTACCCCACAATGGATTGGACCCTCCCTCAACAATTATCAATCAAAAATGCCTACAGGCCTATCTGATGGCCCCCAACTGACACGATCTCTTCCCACATGACTCTAGCTTATGTCAAATTGACAAAAAAAAAAGAAACAGTCCAATTGACCCTTGTAACTTTGACACACAAACACATCACTATTAAACCATCAATAAAATCACCCTGTGACCCAGAAATTCCACCCCTAGATATATAACCAAAAGAACTGAAAATAGACTTTAAAGAAAAAGTTTCACAGAAAGGGTCTTACAGAATTGTTCACTATATCCAAAAGAGAAAAACAATTCAAATGCCCATCAGTGGATGAAGAACGAAATGAAATGTGGACTAGTCTCCATAAAAATAATGACATTCTGACACATAAGCATGCATGAACCTAAGAAAATTTTGTGCCAAGTTGAGGGAACCAGGCATTTTTAAATGTATTTTTAAGTGATTTTAAATGGGTTTCTATTGCTGTGAAGAGACACCATGACGACAGCAAGTCTTCTAAAGGAAAACATTTAATTGGGTGGCTCAGAGTTTCAGGAGTTCAGTCCATTATCCTCCTGGCAGGACATGGCAGCATGCAGGCAGACATGGTGCCCGAGGAGCTGAGAGAGCAGAAGGAGGTACAGCTTGAGTCCGCAGGAAGTGATCTGGGACATTGGGCGGTATCTTGAGCATAGGAGACCTCAAAGCCTGCCCACAGTGATGCACTTCCTCCAAAAGACCACACCTACTTCAACAAGGGGTCCTGACAGTGTCACTCCCTAGGAGCTTATGGGACTACCACAGTGTATGATCACATTCATAGAAAACATCCAGGAAAAGCCTGGGATAAAACTGGACTCTCTGAACACAGCAGGCAATGAGGACTACTGAGAACTCAAGAACAATGGCAATGGGTTTCTGATCCTACTGCACGCACTGGCTTTGTGGGAGCCTAGGCAGTTTGGATGCTCAACTTGCTGGATGGAGGTGGGGGTTCCTTGGACTTCCCACAGGACAGGAAACCCTGATTGCTTTTCGGGCTGAGGGGGGGGGGAACTTAATGGGGGGAAATGGGAGGCGGTGGCGGGGAAGAGACAGAAATCTTTAATAAATAAATAAATTAAAAAAAGAAAACATCCAAAATAAGAAAATTACATTAAATCATATACAGATTGATGGCTGCTAGGGACCAATGGAGAAATGGTGAATGGCTGCTATGTAGGCACAGTTTCCTGTTAGGTTGTTAAAAACATGTCAGAACTAGATAAAACTGGTAGTGAGACAGCATTCTAAACAGACTGCTAAATTCTACAAATCAAGGTGGTTAGATCTGTTACATAAATGTAATTGAACAAACAAAGAATACTAAGGAGGGGATGTCTTTGTGCTTACTATCCCTAATACTCTTAGCCACTGGCCTTCTGGATCCCAGGCCCTCAGACCCCTCAGAGGCACACAAGAGGCAGGCGGGACAGTTCCCAGTAGCTTACTAGTAAGGGAAGATCACAGGCGTTTGTTAACACACAAGCCAACTCTACATGCCTTCCCCCAGAATTCCCACTGTCACCCCACAAAGCACATGCTGTTCCTAGAAAATAGGGGAAGCCCTGATCCGTTCATCTCACCTCTCTTCATTCAGCAATCACCTCGTATGGTTACCATCTCAGCAGGGGTCAGGGGCCAAGAGACCCTCTGCATCCCTAAGGACTACCCTGGCTGCTCAGTGACCTAGCATACCTGGCTGTAAGACTGGCTGTTTCTCTGGGAAGCCCCAGCTTCCTCTCCTTTGAGAACCATCTAGATTCCCCTACAGCAGGCATGTCCCTGAAGCCTAGGTTGCCTCTGTCTTACCGTTCTAGTCACTACGGTGTGTGAATCCATGCACACCAGAACTGGCGCACCATGATCCATCTAAGGCAGTCTGAGGAAACAGGACTCCAGGGCCTTTCTACTGAGGCCCTGTGTTCTCCTGCTTTGTGTTCAAAACCTCTGTTTCCTTATCCGTAAAATGGGGCTGCAAGATGGTACGAATTTACCATATGGTGTGAGAAAATGCCTACTACTCTACTTTATTCTAAAGGTATCCATGGCCAGAGAGATGGCTCAGTGGGTAAAGGGGCTTGCCACCAAGCCTAACAACTTGAGTTCAATTCCCAGGATCTACATGGTGGAAGGAAAGAACTGAGTCTTTTTTACATATTTTTTATTTATTTTTATTGAGCTCTACATTTTTCTCTGATCCCCTCCCTGTCTCTCCCCTCCCTTTCAACTCTCTCCCAAGGTCCCCATACTCCCAATTTATCTTGTCTTTTTCTACTTCCCATGTAGATTAGATCCATGTATGCCTCTCTTAGAGTCCTCATTGTTGTCTAGGTTTTCTGGGATTCAATGTGATGCTTTTGGTAAGATTGAAATTTTTACTATGTTAATTCCACCTACCCAAGAGCATGGGAGATCTTTCCACTTTCTGGTGCCTTCTTCAATTTCTTTCTTCAAAGATTTAAAGTTCATATAATACAAGTCTTCCACTTGTTTGTTTAGAGTTACTCTGAGATATTTTATGCTGTTTGTGGCTATTGTGAAGGGTGATGTTTCTCTTATTTCTTTCTCGGCCCATTTATCAACTGTGTAAAGAAGGACTACTGATTTTTTGAGTTAATCTTGTATCCTGCTACGTTATTGAAAAGGTTTATGAGTTGTAGAAGTTCCTTGGTAGAATTTTTGGAGTCGCTTATGTAAACTATCATATCATCAGCAAATAGTGAGAGTTTGACTTCTGCTTTTCCAATTTGTGTCTCCTTGATCTCCTTTTGTTGTCTTATTGCTCTAGCTAGGACCTCAAGAACTATATTGAATAGATATGGAGAGAGTGGACAACCTTGTCTTGTTCCTGATTTCAGTGGGATTGCTGGGAGTTTCTTTCCATTTAGTTTGATGTTGCCTGTATATTGCCTTTCTTATGTTTAGGTATGGTCCTTATATCCCTGCTCTCTCCAAGACCTTTTTCTGAAGGGATGTTGTATTTTCTTAAAAGCTTCTTCAGCATCTAATGAGATGATCATGTGGTTTTTATTTTTCAGGTTGTTTATATGGTAGATTACGTTGACAGATTTTCATATGTTGAACCATCCCTGCATCTCTGGGCTGAAACTGACTTGATCATGGAAGATAATGGTTCTTCTGATGTGTTCTTGGATTCGATTTGCCAGTATTTTATTAAGTATTTTTGCATCACTGTTCATGAGTGAGATTGGTCTGTAATTCTCTTTCTTAGTAATGTCTTTATGTGGTTTGGGTATCAGGGTAATTGTAGCCTCATAAAAAAAAATTGGTAATGTTCCTTCTGTTTCTATTGTGTGGAATAATTTAAAGAGTATTGGTATTAGTTCTTCTTTGAAAGTTTTGTCGAATTCTGAGCTGAAACCATCTGGTCCTGGGCTTTTTTTGGTTGGGAGACTTTTGATGACTATTTCTATTTCTTCAGCAGTTATAGGTCTGCTTAATTTGCTTATCTGGTCATGATTTAATTTTGGAAAGTGATATTTGTCCAGAAAGTTGTCCATTTTCTTTAAGTTTTCCAATTATGTGGAGTACAGGTTTTCGAAATATGACCTGATGATCCTCTGGATTTCCTCTGTGTCTGTTGTTATGTCCCCCTTTTCATTTCTGGTGTTTTTAATTTGGATATTCTCTCTTTGCTTTTTGGTTAATTTGGATAAAAGTTTGTCTATTTTGTTGATTTTCTCAAAGAACCAACTCTTTGTCTCGTTGATTCTTTGTATTGTTTTCTTTATTTCTATTTTTTTAATTTTATTGATTTTTATTGAGCTCCACATTTTTCTCTGCTCCCTTCCCTGCCTCTCCCCTCCCCTTCAACCCCCTCCCAAAGTCCTCATGCTCCCAATTTACTCAGGAGATCTTGTCTTTTTCTACTTCCCATGTAGATTAGATCTATGTTTGTCTCTCTTAGGGTCCTCATTGTTGTTTGGTTCTCTGGGATGGTCTTTGTTTCTATTTTATTGATTTCAGCTCTCAATTTGATTGTTTCCTCCTGTCTAGTTCTCTTGGGTGAGTTTGCTGAAAGAACTGAGTCTTCCCAGTTGTCCTCTGACTTACACACACACACACACACACATACACACACACACATATACACACATACACATATATACACACACACA
This sequence comes from Microtus ochrogaster, assembly GCF_000317375.1. Lineage (NCBI taxonomy): Eukaryota > Metazoa > Chordata > Mammalia > Rodentia > Cricetidae > Microtus > Microtus ochrogaster. Next base: position 6,708,957 of record NW_004949109.1, read on the forward strand.
TACACACACATACACACACACACTCACACACATATACACATACACACATACACACACACACATACACACACATACACACACATACACACACATACACACACATACACACATACACACACATACAAACACATACACACACATACACACACATACACACACATACACACACACATACACACACACATACACACACATACACACACATACACACACTCACACATACACACACATACAC
>NW_004949109.1:6709291-6710338 GCF_000317375.1 Microtus ochrogaster
ACACACACTCACACACACACACATACACATATACACATACACACACACACACAAATCTAGTTTAAATTTTCTTCAAATACTCATTAAATAACGGATGATTTACAAAGCAACATGATCTGTTTATTTGGTTTTTTCTTTTTTGCCTTTTCGAGTTAGTATGCTTCTTTTTGTGGGCTTGTTCCATGCTTTTGAACATGTGTGTATTGAAGATCAAACATGTTCCTCTCCTGCATGCACCCTTTCTTCTCCTCGTCTCCCCTCTTTTGTTGGTCTCCCTGACTCCCTAGGTTTGCTGCTGCTGCTGCTGCTGCTGTTGTAATTTTGGCAGAGTCTCACTCTGTAGCCCAGGTTGGCCCCACACTCACAACCCCCCTTCTTCAGTCTCCCGTGGCCTGTGCTGCCACACCCAGCCCAGCATATGCATTTTAAAGTAGATGTTGTAGTTCAATCAAGACAAAAATAATTTCCAAATACCAGAAGTGCTCATTCCAACAGAAACAACAGGAAAGGAATAGCATCCCCTTCGCCTACTTAGAGGGAGGTCTTTCTAAAGCCGCAACCTTGGAGTTTAAACTGAGGGATGAGCAAGAATTTAGCTAGGGGAGCAGAATGCTTCAATGAAGGGGCATAGTAGGTACAAAGGCTCTGAGCAGGAAACAAGGCCACCTTTGAGAAGATGTGCGTGTGATACACCAAGACACTAGGGGATGAAGGAGAACCGCCTACTGACTACAGCCATACACACAGAATAACCTGCCTATTTCTTTCTGTCTCTACCATCTCTGATGCCCCAGCCACCCCTCCATGCTGTCTTTTCCCAAACTCTGCCCCTGACCCCTTCCCTTCTCCATCTGCCTAGAAGTCATCACAGAGACTTGTTCAAGAGGTGACCAACGTCAGTTCACCTTCCACTTACTGACTTCTTCTCTTGTCTGGTGTTGGGGGAGATTTTCATGTCGCTTTATGGTGGAGCCCTTGGCACCAAGACAGCGAGGAATCAGGCTGTGCATTAGGGAACAGACTAAAGAAAGAGGGAGCACCTCAAGC
>NW_004949109.1:6713065-6726488 GCF_000317375.1 Microtus ochrogaster
ATATCCCCCAGCACAAGAGACAGACATATCGCATTGAAAATCTTCTGAGATCTCTCTCGCCATAATCACTCTCGATGATATTTATTTATATGGGCAAGGTTATCAGAGAGATTTGTTTGCAGCCTCCAAGCTTTTGTGGGGGTTTGGTTTAGGTTTGGGCTGTTTGCTTTTAAAGAAATCTAGTTCTGACCCCAGCCAAGGAAAGGTCATAAGTATGCCAGGCCCCTGGGTTTAGTTACTTGTACTTCTTCCTGGCTACTGATAGAGTGGCGTGTTCCCAGCACAGTGACATTGACATACTGGCCATCACACTTGAGGGATTATGGTTTCCAGCCCTCTGATCATTTGCATATCCAGCAGGCCAGATTCAGATGAATGAGAGGTGTCAAGGCATGAATGACAAGCCCATCAAGGCGATGGAAGGCTGTCTCTAGATTAACTGTCAGGGAGACAAACTTCACTCTGGAGACAGACAAGAACATGCATCCCTTTGGAAGACTGAGAAATTGAAAAGGATCTGAAGGCTGTCAATATGCAAGGTTCCTCATGCCTCTCAGTAAACCCGGGAAGGACCAAGCACAAAAAGAGGCCGTCCGGTGCTCAGACAAAAAAGCAGAAAGCCAAAGCTCTGGTCTGCCTCGTTCCTGAAACATACCCAAGATGGAACTAACCCCTGGACATACACAGAAAATAGCAAATGACTATTATGTATCTGACATTTGAAATAACATGTTTCTGGAGGGTTGGCATTACAAGACTCATTTCACTTCAAAATGTTATTCCTAATGTAATTTTTTAAAATTCATAAGAGGCACTTGCTAGAATTCAGTGTAGCACTAAAGTCACTCAAAAGACAGAGGTCAAATTCATTTCATTTCTTTTATGTTTTCTTCTCTCTGCTAGATGAAATAAATGATTAAGCCTAGAACACTTGGCAGTTCCGCGAATGTGCTCCGTGGCACCATTACAAGATCGATTTTCTCAATACAGGAGTCTTTCTAGGGTGCACATTGCTTAGCTGACATCTGTCGCCGTCGTCATGGCAGCGCACTCTCCAGCACAGTGAGAGGTCAGGCCTGACAGGGAAGGCCTCGCCAGCTCTACCCCAGTCACTTCAAGGTTAACAGCCAATGGACCAAAGAAATAGGCAATTATAGTACAGTCAATTCCGGTTAAGGAAATATCTGAGAAGTAAATATGTCTGATAAGTGGATGGAAATGAAACAGCCAATGCTCTCGATGCAATCCCATAATATCAAGACCATTTCGTTGGTGGTGTTTGGTTATTCCTTGGAAATTTTCTACACCTGAAGAACTCTAGCAAGAGAGGGAATGAGAAAATTTTCATTGCGCTTCCATTATCCTCTGTACCTGAAGAGCCGACTTCCCGCAGAGGGAGAGATGAGTGCAGAACAAAGCTGCTTCAGGGAGACCGTGAAAGAAACCCGGGGTCCTCAACCCCCTTGTTTGATAGTTGATCTGTATGTGCAAGCATCCCAGAGAAACTGGCCTGACTATTTCTCGTTGATGCTTCTTATCTTCTAAATGTATCACTCTTCAGGATGAGAATCCTTCCTACAGTTTCAATAACCTAAAAAAAATCAAATTATTGCCAAAAATTTCAAATTGTCAATTGCTAGAATAAATGCTTTCCTATCTGCCTTCCCACTAAAGCATAACTTTTGGTAGACTGAGAAAAGGTATTATTTTAATAGAGATTTGTTGGATCGAATTAGACAAACAGCAGGTGGAACTAAAATATAAGTATTTTCAATTACAAGTGGCATAGCCAGGGAACCCGGTTACTGACGGTGTCTGCAGCTGGTACACTCTGAGATTCTTTAGTGCATACATTCACATTACCCAATCCTGATTTAATCCTAGAGTTAGTAAGGAGAGGCCTTTCTATCTCAGTAGACACCCAAAAGAATGCCAATAGCCTCAGCTCTGAGACTGTGCTAAGAATGGAAAATGATGAGCGTGTTTCCATACATACACACATGCCTGTAGAGTCTTTGCGCTGGCTCTTCTCATCTTTCTGTTAAAAATGTCTCAGCTACGATCAGCGTAAAGCACAACCTGAAGCCTGTGGCCCAGCTTTGATCACATCAAGAGGCAGTTTGTTGACTTGTTTCCTCAAGTCTCAGTTATCAGCCAAAGTCATGGATGTCCTCCTGACACCATCCTGGACCCGGCTAACTGGGGAACTGACAGGTCAGCTTTCACCCAGTGGTCTCCTGAGAACCACTGGCTTCGTTTGAAAACTCAGCAATCCTCCAGGATTGTGTGTATATGGAGGCAAAAAGAGCCCACCGGAATTAGCTCAAGTGGAAAGGATTCTATTGTAAAGATACAGTTCCTCCCTGAAGAACTAGAAACATGGACAGGAAACAAATGTATGTAGCCGTATAGGAATCAGACCTGGCGCCGAAGCACCAGAGCCCAGGGCTCGTCTTACCATGCGTGTCTTGTCTCTGCCGTGCGGGCCTTCTCTGTTTCTCTCCCTCTGAGCAGCTTCCTCCGCTTCCAACACAGCTGAACTTAGCACTCCCCTTGGTTCTGGCATCAGCCTCCTCCTGCTCAGTTTCTCAATATACTGATCCCAGTGTTCCCTAAAAGGGAGTCGAGTCAGCTTAGCCCTGATAGCAAGCAGGTTCTCTCAAGGTCTGGTGCCCAGTTGGATTTAATAAGCTAGGTTGTAAGAGCGAGTAAGGCAAGTCATGTAGTTTTTATTTTGGCTTGGCTTTTTGTGATGGGGGGGTGTCGAAATGTATTTATTATTATTTTGTCTGTATGGGTGTTTGCCTGCATGTATGTCTATGCACCGTATATGCAGTACCTGCAGAGGTCAGGAGAATTGGATCCATCCCTGGAACTGGAGTTACTGAGGGTTGCCGTAATGCCAGGAATCAAACCCAGGTCCTCTGGAAGAGTAGTCAGTGCTCTTAACTGCCAACTCATCTCCCCAGCTTCTAGGTCATGTAATTTAAACAAGACTGTGCAGGTCCACCCTTGAACAAGGTCAGGCACACACTAAAAACATGGGTCAACTATGTTTTCTACAAGAAGCAAAGACAACAGATGAATTTAGAATTCCCTACCTGATGAAAGGTGTGGAAATGGCTAGTCAGCAGGACAGTCGTGGATGTGAGGATGTGTGTTGTGTCGCTTTTGGAACTGTCAGAGTCCAGGCCACCGTGTAAAAAGACCACACCTCCACAAAACTGCAGGAGCCTCTCCTTCCAGTTACAGGTGGGCGAGGGATGAACCAAGGACAAGACACATGCATGGCCTCCCCAGTGGTCCTCTGCCCGCCTTGAATCGTCTGCTGTGCTGTGCTGAACAGGACTATTTCCTGTTTCCCACTGTTCGTGTGAGCCCCATCCTTTCTTTCCCTCATATTTTCCTCCACACAGCACTGGCGCCCCGCCTTCTCTCTGGACCACAGCTACAATTAAATAAAGCAGACACCCGGAGGCGTCCAGAGAATAACCAGGAAGAAATGAATGGCCTCTGAGAAGGGGGTGTTTTATCAAGCAGATAGCCTAAGTGGACATTGTCATTCATTAAAGAGGAAACATGCAGGGTCTGTCCTTGAGGGCCAGCTCCATCGTAACACTTTCCCTTGATGATCTGGGTGAAAAATCTATATTCTCTCCTCAGAGGAGGCATTTACTGTCTCTATCACGCCCGCTGTGAGAACTGGTGGGTCCTGGCAGCAGGCACAGCACACTAGAGCCAAACCCTGTCATTCAGGGGGCCACAGCAGGGCCAGGGGGTTTATGTAGCATCATAAGCACAGGACCTGAAATAACACACAGGTCTAATGATCTGGAATATTCTTCACTAGTATTTGGCCGAACAGCAAAATAAAGGCACAGGTCAACATTGCCATCACTACAACTCAAGGATCTGTGAAGTCTGCCCTGGGCAACAGGTTCTCACTTCACATGGACCCACATGGAATGAACTGAGTGTCACCTCCACCATCTCGAGATGACTATGTCACTCGGCTTCTGAAAAGCTGAATGCTCTCTACAGCTTGGTAAATTGTGTGTCTTCAGTGCATCGTTGGTCAAAGCCATATATCCAAGCCTAGTTTGGGTAGTGCGAGACTTGACACAGACCTGCAATTCCAGGCACATCTTCTGAGTAAGAATGCCTATCATGGGGGCTGGAGAGATGGTTCAGAGGTTGGGAGCACTGGCTGCCCTTCAGAGGACCCAGATTCAATTCCCAGCACCCACATGGCAGGTCACAACTAGCTTTAACTTCAATTCCAGGGAATCTGATACCTTTGCACAGACACACATACAGGCACACCAATGCACATAAAATAAAAATAAATAAATAATTCTGAAAGAAGAAAGAAGGCCTATTGTGTATTAAAACAAGAGCTCAGACAACAATTTTTTATGCTCTGACACAGGGAAAAGAGTAGATATAATCGCTTCATTTGAGGGTTTTCTGCTTACTTTGATCTCCAATCAAAACTGAAGATGATTGTTATGATGTTTGAACTTGGAATGTCCCCCACAAGCTTGTGTATTTGAACACTCAATCCCCAGATGGTGGCATGTTTTAAGATTGCAAAGCCTTTAGGCCTGGAGAGAGGACCAAGCTGGAAGGGGTGGGTGTGTAAGCAGGCAGGATTGCTCCCATGAGGGGGAGGTCCTTATGGGTTCCTTCCAGTCCTGGTTCCATGTTTCTGTTTCTGGCTGACACCAGGGAACAACAGCTCCTGATGCCTTGGCAATCGTGGAGCCGTGGCTATCATGCCTTCCTTCCTGCAAGTTGACAGATTGTGACTGTGAACCTAAGCAAGCCCCTCCTCCCATGAGTTGTGTCTGTCAGGTATTTGGTCTGAGACATAAAAGTAACTAATGTGAGTACCATAGCTGAGATGAAGATGAATGCTTTTCAGCCTTTGTCCAACTTATTTCTGGAAAATCCGATATGTAAGATACCTGGAACTTTCCTAGGCATCTTGGAATATAAACATTTCATGGTCTAATGAAATAAACAGATATGCAAATACTTGATGCAATGGAATAAACTCTGAAAACAAGCTATGAATGAAAGGAAAACACCTTGGTCCTTGCTTGGGGCCCCAGAAGTCTGTCTGTCATGGGCAGGAACCTTTCCAGTGAAGGGTCACTTAATAAGTTCCATTCATCTGTGTAACAAGATACTTCAAATCACACATAAAATTGGTACTCTCTCCTCTCATAGTTTCTGTGGGTCAGGAATTCACAGGTTATCTCAGAGTTCCTTCCAAGGCTGTAATCTAATAGCTCGTGTGGTTTGGGGCACAAAACCTTGGTTCTGCTGCTTTCTCTCATATTGACTTCTCCACAGACCTGCATGAGCATCCTCATGAAAGTTCAGCCAGCTTTCTCCAGAATGAAGAGACAGGATAGAGAGGAAGAAGAGGCAGGGAGAGAACACCAATGTCTTTAATGTGGGAAATACTATTCTATCTTTTCCTGCATGGTTGACTCATGAAAACTTGCCAGGAGCTGGACCTGACATCACAGGCCTATAATCTCAGGTACCCCAGAGGATGGGGCAGGAGAACCACAAGTTCAAGGGTTATGTTCACAGAGACTCAAAGCTATCCAGGGTGCCTTGGTGAGAATCTATCTCAAAAAACAAAAAATAAATAAAATAAAATCACAGGTTGTGATGTGGCTCCATGGTATAGTACTTGCCTAGTGTACAAAAGTGTCTGGGTTTGGTCCCCATTGCCAAAACAAACAAACAAAAAGGTTACTAGGTACTGCCTACACCTAATAGGACAGCAAGTAGCAAGGCCAGGGGAGGCCAGTCTACAAGTGCTTGTCACACAAGCATGAGGACTTTGAGCATCCTCATGAAAACACAGTCAGCTTTCTCTATTCAGAGCCCAGGCACTGTGTAAAATTCAGGCACACTGTCTATAATCGCAGTGCTGGGAAGGGAAAAGGTGGATCCTGGAGATTATGGGTCATCCAGTCTAGGCAAGCTGCTGGCTCCAGGGTTGGTGAGAAGCCTTGTCTCAAAAAATAAGGTTGAGAACAACTGAGGAAAACACCAACAACAACCTCTGGCTTCCAGGGTTTTAGTGACTTCTTTATCGCTATGTTAAGTCATCATGACTAAGACAATTTATAGAAGAAAGAGTTTATTGGGCTTACAGTTCCAGAGGGTTCGAGGCCATGGCAGGAAGCATGGCAGCATGCAGGCATGGCTCTGGAGCAGTAGCTGAGAACTTACATCCTGAGACACAACCATGAGGCAGAGAGAGAGCAGAAGGGGAGGGAGAAAGAGAGAGAGAGAGAGAGAGAGAGAGAGAGAGAGAGAGAGAGAGAGAGAGAACTGTGAATGGCATGGCTTGGGCTTTTGAAATCTCAAATATATGAGTCCATGGGGCCCATCTCATTCAAATTACTACGCACGGCACATGCTCTATCTATCTATCCATCTATCTATCTAGATCTATCATCTGTATATCTATCTATCATATATCTATATCTATATCTCTCACACACATACACACATGTGCGTGTTCATGCATATTCACTAACACATGAATTAATAAATTAGATTGGCATTTAGGCCCTATATTTTGAAGGCAAGGGAACTTGTGGACATATTTTTAAACCACCATAAATTTCACAGAACAGCAGGGAAGGCAAAGAAGAAGGAACAGTACAGAGAGCATGAGAAACAAGAGGTTACAAGAATAATTCATGGTTTTTCACTGCTTGTTTTCAAATGTAGTTTAACCTTTTACGTAGATAAAAATCTTGCAAGGAATCCCAGTGTCCAGAACAACTGAGAACAGTTCCACCACTTGAGCTCAGGATGAGAGAGGAGAGGACTCCCCAGGCAGCCTTCCTAAGAACTCCCTGGAGACCCTAGTAGAACTTCACAGGGCATCTGGGAGCCACTGCTGTGTGCAAAAGCCCTTAGTGCTTACCAGCAGGTGCAAGACATAGGCTTTGTTAATCTTTGTCTTACAGGGTAACAAGCTAGGCTCTTTTTCTATCTCTGATTTGTAGGGGGAAGATGCTCCCCCCAAAAAAAAGTCCCATTAATAGACTGGTGCTTTTGGGACTGATGCTGCGGCTCAGTGGTTATGAGCACTTACTGTTCTTACTACAAAGGTTCCCTTCCCAGCAACCACACAGTGGCTCACAACTATCCATACCTTCTGTTCCAGAGGAAACTGATGCTCTCCTCTGGCCTTTGTGGGTACTACACACACACAGTGCCCAAGCATATATGCAGGCAACACTCATACGCATAAAAAATAAATAAACCTTTTTTTAAAAAGAGATTCTCATTCACTCTTCTCTACCCTTTCCTAAGATAGCGGTCAGTAGGGGGCTGGAGAGATAGGTGGCTCAGAGGTTAAGAGCATTGACTACTCTTTCAGAGGTCCTGAGTTCAATTCCCAGCAACCACATGGTAGTTCACAACCATCTATAATGATATCTGAAGGCCTCTTCTGGAGTGCAGACATACACGCAGACAGCCCACTGTATACATAATAAGTGAATAAATTAAAAAATGAAAAAGATAGAGGCCAGTCATCTTAGTGGTGTCCATGGCTCAGCTTCCAGCTGCAGTTCATCTAAAGGGTAAAAGCTACTTATGCAAGGCTTGGCTTGTGGAGACAACAAAAGGACAAGGAAGCAAATAGAGAAAGGATTAGGAGTTGGCACATTTTTTTTTGCCCCTGTGTGATTGGCCAAGACAGTTTTATAGACAAGCTCTGAGTCAAAGAGTAGAAAAACATACTCATGGGTTCATGATGCTAAAGCAAGGTGTGAGACCCGCGGCTAATCATGCCAGGTACTGGCATTCTGAATACCTGTTCTGTGTGTGTGATCGTAAGGGGCAATCTTTAGAATTCACTCCTGAATGATTTAAAGATTAAACATGTATGGACATGTGTACATAAATATATATGTGTTGCATATGATATCTCTAGAAGGATGTAAATGGCATGTGCACACACATGAGAACTTGATAAAGGGAGAGTTAACATTGGCTTATAGCTGAAGGGTAAAGATCTTATCCAGTATGTATAAGAGTCTGAGTTTGATCGTATGCCCTCCCCACCATGCCAAAATGGTGGAGCACACAGTTGAATGCATATTCTACCCAAAGGAAAATTTAAGTTGTAGTTGAACTTATTAACTCAACAAAACCAGGAAAAGCCAGTGCAATGCTGGCGTATTTTTTTTTATGCTGACGTATTTTTTTTAAATATTTATTTATTTATTATGTATACAGTATTCTATCTGTGTGTATGCCTGCAGGCCAGAAGAGGGTACCAGACCTCATTACAGATGGTTGTGAGCCACCATGTGGTTGCTGGGAATTGAACTCAGGACCTTTGGAAGAGCAGGCAATGCTCTTAACCACTGAGCCATCTCTCCAGCCCCATGCTGGCGTATTTTTAAGTAACAAGTTTGTCTTCTGCCACTCACTTTTGTCACCTCCTTTCAGGCCAGTGAGATGGCTCAGTAGGCAAAAGCACTTGCTGTTTAAGCCTGGGGGCCTGAGCTGATCCCTGAAACCTGCATAAAGGTGAAAAGAGAGAACTAATCCACACAGCTGTCCTCTGCCTCCATGTGCGTGCTGTGGCATGTACATGCACATGTGTACAGAGAGAGAGAGAGAGAGAGAGAGAGAGAGAGAGAGAGAGAGAGAGAGAGAGATTCTAAAGACCGAAAAGGCTCCAGAGATGGCTCAGCAATTAAGAGCTCTTCCAGAGAACCAAGGTGTGATTTCCAATATCATCTGGAAGCTCACAACATCTGTAACGACAGTTTCAGAGGTATCCGATGCCCCCTTCTGTCCTCTGTGGGCATTAGGCACATGCTTGGTCCACAGACATATACAGGCCAAAAGTCACAAACTTAAAATGATAAATAAACTAACAGTGTTTACATCTCTCCCTATTACTCTGCATTTCACCCTTGCTTCCATCCCTGATTTCTCAATCTTACTTTCCACTTTCCTACCCCAAATTATCAATTTGTAAAAACTAATGCAAATATATACCAGTATAAGTTCAGAACTCTAAATCCTCAACAAAACTCCAGCCTACTGCCCAAAACAAAACTATCAGAGTAAACCAACTCATACATGTGCAAATGACACCATTTACCATTGGCTAAAACAGTTGGTGTGTGTGTGTGTGTGTGTGTGTGTGTGTGTGTGTGTGCGTGCGCGTGTTCCAATGCATGCAAGTGTGAAAAACTAAGAATGTATAGAGGTCAGAAGTCAACCTTAGAGTCATCTTCAGGAGCTGTCCATCTTGGTTTCTCTTGAGACAGAGTCTCACGGGAACCTGGGGTCCCTGATTAGACTAGGCTAACTCACCAGCACTACGGTTCTAAGTGTGCACCGTCATGCCTGACTTGCATTCTTTAGGCAGGTTCTGGGATATGAGCTCATGTCCTCATACTTACCCAACTGAATTACCTCCCCAGCTCAATACCGACGGTGCTAAAGGGTTGTCCAACAACCCAGCACCTCTCCCACTGGCTAGATTTAAATGGCAAATATATTTTTAAACTTTTAGTCTGCAACGTTTTCAGAGAAGGGCTGTGTCTTCAGCAGCCTGCCGGCCTCTCGTTCTGTGCAGGTGCTGACGGTGATGCTTTCACCTCCGACGCTCTCTTTCCCCCTCCATGCCTCCATAGAGAACCAGATTCACCAGAAGATGAATACGTCTGGATCATGGTTTACATTTATTACAGGACGAGTGTTGCTTCCCATTTTGGAATTTACTCCATAGGCCAAATCATTAGAGACTTTCTTTCTTCTTTTGACATTGAAAATGATGTACTTCAGCATGAAATATGTCAGCTTTGGCTTAGAAAGAGCTGAAGGGTTTGGCCCTCAGATTGGCTTTCGTATGAACAGCCCTCTTCTATACAAACAAACAGGTATCTGGAGAATATTGCTATTAATAGTCTCTGACAATATGTTTACTTTTAAAGACAGACCATAAAGAAAGATTCCAATTATTCAATTTTACTAATAACCAATTTTCCATCCTGATAAAATGTATGTCTGCACAGACAAAAGGAAGAGAAATGCTGAAGACCAGAAATGCTATGTAAGTGATTGATCAGTATAATTTGGACCCCCAAAAATATAATATTATTGATCCCAAAGTATGAGCGTGTATCTGATTCTTTGCTTCTGCTGGTGCTTTTGTAAATCAGCATGTCACGACAGAGCTATTCTGTCCTATTTAGTAGTTTCAAACAGCCCTTTTGAGAGTTGACTTGCTTCCCTATTGCCAGGCAGACCACAGCAGCTGCCTCGAGAAATAGTTATTGCTCTTCCAGTCTTGTCAAATACCGATAGCAGCATTGATTTCACAGGTTATGCTGATTCAGACTCAGGATGCCTTGACCCAAGCACGCCTTCTCACATTGTCTTCTTTACATTAGCTAAAGAAGTTGTCCAGATTTCCATACTACCCAAGAAGTTATGTTGATACCTTGTTTCTTAACGGCAAAAGGTTTAAATAACATCAAAAGTATCGGTGAGAGCTGTGATGTGATACCAGCTGTGTGCTTGATCCGGAGAGGAATGGGGACCTTCACCCTTAGTGGCCAGGACAACCAGTCACCCATGGCTGTCCTTATTACTAACTCATTTAGGTACGAGGTTTATAGCAATAGTTCAAACTCCAGGACCTACATTTACCAGCCAAGATCTTGATGAGTTACTTCTCTTCTCTGGGCTTCTATAGACACCTGTAACCCCAACACTTGGGAGGTGGAGGCAGGAGGATCAGGAGTTCAAGGTCATCCTTGGCCAGAGAAAGGTCAAGGCCTATCAATCAGAGCTACACATCTCAAGGTGTGGGGGTCAGAGGTGGGGATGAAGAAGAGGCCAATCCAGGCCAACCTGGGCTACATAGTAGAACCTTGACTTCAAAAACTAAATAAATAAATAAATAAATAAATAAATAAATAAATAAATAAATAAATAAATAAATAAATAACAGCAAAAGAAAGATATACAGTAAATCTTCATCAACTTCACCTTTGAAATGATTACTGGAGTCTCAGAACAGTAATGATACATTTCTCAGTTTGGACATGTGAGTGCCTAAATATTTTATTACAATGTTTTACAACTCACATGTTATAACATGGCATTCCAACCTGTTCAATGAAGAAAAAGCTAGGGAACCCCTCCCTTGTGTAAAAATGAAGCCCATTTAGCCCTTCCCAACCCAGCATCTCATGTCTCAGGCTGGGGCTGGATCCGACAGAGTCTTCTCTTCCACCACATACAGCAGTCAGGTCAAGTAGTGCTCAGCCTCTATGGGCGCTTTTTTGTGTTTTCTAAATCTAAGTGTGCGACGTCTTGTCAAAATGATATGGCTGCCTCTCCTTGGTAGCCTTCCCTGCCTGCCAACCAGAGAGCAGAAGAAGGGCTTGCAGTCCATGCTTCCCAAAGACACTGGCCAACCTGTTGCTATTCACGCTAGTGCCTGAGACCAGAGACACACCCTGCTTCCTTCAGCCAGCTTGTCCTCTGGTTTACCCTCCAGGGTCCCTCGTGCCCAGCCTTGGTGTCCCCAAAACCATCCACAAATTCTTCTACAGGTCGGAGAGCCCTCCACCTGAAAGAGAGAACACAGTGAAGAGGTCTGGGATTAGGACCCAGTAATACAGACTGCAGGAATGGTGATAAGAAACTGCCTAATGGGGCTATAAAGACGTAGACACTGTTTGCTCTACACCTGCATGGGCCCAGAAAACTGAAGCCCAGCTCACACAAGCTCTAGGAGGCCACCCCAACATAGGTCAGACCCCCCCTCTCCCACTCAGCCACCCACAGCTCTTTGCTTATTTATGCATTTATTTATTTATTTCTGAGACCTGAGGAGGGGGAGGAACGAGAGGAAGACAGGGGAAGTGATTTTTCTTCTTAATAGGTTGTCTCTTCTTACTCTAGGTGGGATCAATGCAAGTGGGATTGAACCTACTCCCTCAGACCCTTCTCTCCAAGCCGCTTCCTCCCATCATAAATAATTCAGGCAAGATAAAATAATCATGTGCTGGTAATTACCACTGTCCTCTCCCCCCCGCCAAAAAAAAACATGTAATTCCTGAAATGCTTTAGATGTCCCCTAGAGGCCTGGGGAGCCATCTTGCCGCTCCCACCCTGGCAATGGCCCAGTTGAGGCTGGGCTGTGCGTTGGTAAGGGTGGGACAGTTGTTCTGTGGTCATTCCTGGGCAGGAAGGTGATGAAATGAGTTCCTGTGCTTCCCTTGCGATAGCTGGCACAGGAGCCCAAAAGCAGCACATGCTGCAAAGGGCTTTATAGGCTGTGTAAGGAAACTCACTCTCACCGCTAGCTCTGAGCAAGGGGTAAAGCTTCCATGCCCAATCTAAAGCAGCACAGTGAACCTTTTCTCCATCCTCGCCTCTTTGTATAATTTCTCTAATTGTTTCGGGTTTTTTTTTTTCATTCTACATACCTTGCTTCATCTACAGGAGCAAGGCTTTGAGATATCAGTTAAGTCCTGTGCAACACAAGAAGATAGCACAATACAAGAATGGACATCCTCAGTTCTAGAGGAGAAAGGAGAAACATTACATACATGCGCATGTGTGTGCACACAACACACACACACACACACACACTTTTTTTGTTGTTTAAAGGGAGGAGGGGAGCTAACCTAACAAAAACATGTGTGAGCAGATGAAAAGGAAGAGACTGAACCTACAAGCATGAAGACTAAATCTGTCTCCTTCTTCTCTCTCTCAGTCACACCTCTGAGGCTATGGGAGAAAGTGGCAAACTGCCCCAGGCATCTTAACCAAGATCAGTGGTAACCCAGGCAAGAGGCTCCAAATCTGACTTGTCTGGCACTATAGCCATGAGCGATAGGTGGCTATTTACACCTAATTAATTTAAATAAGATAAATTCAGTTCCTCCGTCACAGGGGTCCACGTTCCAGGTTCTCACTGCCACCACGACTGATGCTGCAGATGTGGGACATTTCCATCACCTTAGAAAGTCTTCTTGGGCAGGCTGCTGCAACACGGATGTGCAGGGAAGCCTGGCAGACCTGTGGGCCCAACTGGAGAGGAAGCGAATGGATGGGAGAAGAAAAGGGGATGAGGTGAAGGGAGCCATTCTAAGTCAGCTCCGCCTTTCTGCAGCAATTCCAACAAGTAAGTAAACTATTCATGGGAAATCGGCACTGCGTCTGGTGTTAATGCCTGTAGGCACACTATGACCTTTAAGATACAGACACCAAGGCAGAGCACTATCTTTTCATTACTGTTGTTTATCTTTTGTTGAAAATGGTTTTTTTTTTCCTATAATATAGTCTGATTACAGTTTCCCTCTCCTCTGCTCTCTTCACCTCCCCTCCCATCCAGATC
>NW_004949109.1:6727188-6728526 GCF_000317375.1 Microtus ochrogaster
TTGATCACTAAATGAGACAATGCCTTACAGCTGGATCTCACCAAGGCATTTCCTCAGCTGAGCTCCTTCCTCTGATGACTCTAACGTGTGTCAAGTTGATGCACAAAACCAGCCAGTAAGCCATAAAAACACAAAATCAAAAGCCAAAATATATATGAAAAATCTGTAAGGGAAAAAACAAATAAAGAAAAGAAAAGAAGTAAAAGTAAAGGGAAAAAAGCCCTGATATGACATTATGAGTCAAGGAACCTTCAAAGACACCATTGAGTTCTTTTTGAGTTGGCATCTACAGCCGGGTACAGGGCCTGCCCTTCAGAGTAGTTTGTTACCTCACTAGTGGCGGTGACACCACCTTTAATCCCAGCACCCAAGAGTCAGAGGTGTATCGATCTATGAGTTCAAGGCCAGCCTGGTCTACAAAGCAAGTTCCAGAACACCCAGGGCTACACAGAGAAACCCTGTCTCCAAAAAGAACAAAAACAACAATAACAACAAAAGGAAGATGTTTCTTTAGTGAGACTACCTTGGAGAAAACTAAAGTTTCACTTGCAAGTGGTCAATCAAGTGGAGACAGCTTCTGGGTTAGAGATGGAGGCTTGTGTCCGCTTCTCCTTTCAGCTCTAGGGCTCCAGCTGGTACAGATTTGTGCAGGCCCTGGCATGCCACCTCAGACTCTGTGAGTTCGTATGTGCATTGGTCCTGTTCAGAAGGCCTTGATTCCTTGGTGTCTTCCATCCCCTCCGACTCTTGGACTTTTTCCACCTTCTCTTCTGCAGAGTTCCCTGAGGCCTGATGGGAGGGATTTGATGGAGACTCCTGTTTAGAGCTGAGCATTCCAAGGTCTCTCACTCTCTGCACAGTGTCTAGGTTGGGTCTATTTGTTCCCACCGGATACAGGAGGAAGCTTCTCTGATGATTGATGGCTGAAAAGGCACTGATCTATGAGTATAGAATAACGTTATTAGGAGTCATTTTGTTGCTATGTTCCTCTCATAAATCAGCAGTGTTTCACTTTACCCTAGATCCTTAGGATACCTAGTCTCAGGTTCCTGATCACCCAACAGCATCAGGTATGAATTCTGTGTCTCATAGAGTGGGCCTTAAATACAGTCAAGTATTGGTTGGTTGCTCCCGCAAGCTTTGCGTCATCATTACACTAGCACCTCTGGTAGACAGGTCACCATGGTAGACAGAAGGGCTTGTTGCTGGGTTGATGTTTACCTTTCTCCTTTGGAAGCCTGCAGAGCACCTTCCAGTACCATGAACACTAGTCTGTGAGGATGAAGGCTCTAGGTAGGCACCCACTCAACTTCTCCATGTTCAATGAGTTGTGCAGGT
>NW_004949109.1:6729676-6732015 GCF_000317375.1 Microtus ochrogaster
GTCCTCTATAGATGTGTGGTTGGTATTTTTTAAAAATCCTCTTCTGTAGGATTTGTCTGCTTGATGGTGTCCTTTGACATGCAGAAGCTTTTCATTTCATAAGGCCCCATTTAATTAATTGCTCATCATAATGCCTATGCTAATGGTGTTCTATTCAGATAAATTTTTCATGCACTGATGAGTTTAAGGCTATGAGTTCAAGGCTATTCTCTACTTTCTCTTCTATCATGTTCAGTATATTTGGTTTTTATTAAGGTCTTATGTCCATCTGGACTTAAGTTTTGTGCAGAGTAATAAGTATAGATCTATTTGAATTCTTCTACATGAAACCATCCAGTTTGACCAGTACCATTTGTTGAAGATGCTGTGTTGTTGATTTGTTGGTTTGTTTGTTTTTGCATTAATACCATGCTGTTTTTATTACTATAGATCTGCAGTACAATTTAAGGCTGGGGATGGTGATACCTCCAACAGTTTTTGATTATTCATGATTGTTTTAGCTCTCCTGGTTTTTGTGTCTGTGTGTGTGTGTTTCCATATGAAGCTAAAAACTGTCCTTTCAAGATCTATGGAGAGTTGTGTTTGAATTTTGATGGAAATTGAATTGAATCTGTAGATTGTTTTCAGTAGGATGGCAATTTTTACTATATTAATTCTATAGATCCGTGAGTATAGGGGATCTTTTCATCTTCTGATATCTTCTTCAATATCATAGAGTTTGGAGCATCCAGCTGTTTCACTTGCTTAGTTAGAGTTACTCCAAGATGTTTTACTCTTTTTGAGACTGTTGTGAAGGGTGTTACTTCCCTGATTTTTTTTCTCAGTCTGTTTGTCATTTATGTAAAGGAAGGCTGATATTTTTTTTAGTTAGTTTTGTATCCAGCTTCTTTGCTGAATTTGTGTATCAGCTGTGGGAATTTCCTGGTGGAAATTTTAGGATCACTTATGAATACTATCATATCATCTACAAATAAAGACACTTTGATTTCTTCCTTTCCAATTTGTATCCCCTTGATCTCCTTTTGTTGTCTTATTGCTCTAGCTAAGACCCCAAGAACTATATTGAATAGGTATGAAGAGTGAACAACCTTTTCTTGTTCCCGATTTTAGTAGAATTGCTTTGAATTTCTCTCCCTTTAAGTTGATGCTGGCTATGGGATTGTTGTAAACTATCTTTATTATTTTGAATTATGCCCCATGTATCCCTAATCTCTCCAGGACTTTTATTATAAAGGGGTGTTGGATTTGTCAAAAGCCTTTTTTTCACCTAATGAAATGGTCATATGGTTTTTGTCTTTTAGTATGTTTATATGGTAGATTACATTTACTGATTTGCATATGTTGAATCATCCCTGCATCTCTTGGAAGAAGCCTACTTGATCATGGTAGATGATCTTTTTGGTGTGTTCTTGGATTTGGTTTGCAAGTATTTCTTTGAAAATTTTTACATCTATATTCATAAGGAAACTGGCCTGTAGTTCTTTTTTTGTTGGGTCTTCATGTGGTTTAGGTATCAGGGTAACTATGATCTCATTAAATGAATTGGGCAATGTTTCTTCTGTTTCTATTCTGTGGAATAATTTAAGGAGTGTTGGCATTAACTTTTTTTTGAAAATCTAATAGCATTCTGCACCCAAACCATCTGGCACTAGATTTTTTTTTTGGGGGGGGGGGATAGGGAGACTGGGAGAGTTTTAATGACTACTCCTATTTCTTTAGGGGTTATAGGTCTTTTAAGATTACTTACCCAGTCTTGATTTAACTTTATTAAATGGTATGTATTGAGAAAATTATTCATATTCTTTAGATTTTCCAATATGGTCAGTACAGGTTTTTAAAGTATGCCCTTAGGGTTCTCTGGATTTCCTCAGTGTCATTATGTGTCTCTTTTCATCCCTAATTTTATTAATTTGAGTATTTCCTCTCTGACTTTTAGTTAATTTGGATAAGGGTTTGTCAGTCTTACTGATTTTCTCAAAACAACAACTCTTTGTTTCATTAATTCTTTTCATTATTTTTTTGTTTATTTGTTTCTATTTTGTTGATTTCAGTTCTGAATTTGATTATTTCTTGCCTTCTATTTCTTTGGGGTGTAATTTTTTTTCTTTTTATTCAGATCATTCATATGTGCTGTTAAGTTGTTAGTATGGGATCTCTCCAGTTTCTTTATATATAGGCACTTAGTGCTATCATCTTGCCTCTTAAAATTGCCTTCATCTGGCCAGGCATAAATGGTGCACACCTTTAATTCCACACTCAGGAGGCAGAGGCAGGCAGATCTCAGTGAGTTCAAAGCCAGCCTGGTCTACAATAAAGTGAGTTCACCAGTTGTAGTGATG
>NW_004949109.1:6732605-6754242 GCF_000317375.1 Microtus ochrogaster
CAAAGTTTTGGCATGTCTGACTCTGGCAGCAGCTCCATTGCTTCTCTCTGACTCTGCCTCCTTTCTCCCAGCATTCTATTTAGTTTTCCTCACCTAGTTCTGTTCCCCTATAGCTCTGCTATAGGTCCAAAGCAGATCCTTTATTTATCAATGGTAATCACAGCATACAGAGGGAAATCCCACATTATCCTATAAGTTTGGGTATGCTGTGTTTTCATTTTCATTCAATTCTAGAACATTTTTAATTTTTATTAATATCTACATTAATTAATTTTAAATTTTTCATTCAGTAGTGAATTGTTCAGTTTCTATGAGTTTGTAAGCTCTGTTCTTTCTGTTATTGTTGATGTCCAGCTTTAACGTGTAGTACTCAGACAGAATACTGGGTGTTGTTTCAATTTTCTTGTATCTGTTGAGACTTGTTTTGTGTCTGAGTATGTCACCAATTTTGGAGAAAGTTCCATGAGCTTCTGAGAAGGTACATTCTTTAGTGCTTGGGTGAAATGTTCTTTAAATATCTGTTGGGTCCATTTGGTTTGTAATGTCAGTTAGCTCCAGCGTCTATCTGTTTAGTTTTTTGTCTGAATGTCCTGTCTATTGGCAAGATTGGGGTATCGAAGTCTCCCGCTATCAGTGTGTTAGGACCAATATGCGATTTAAGCTACAGTGGTGTTTCTTTTGCAAACTTGGGTGCCCTTGTGTTTGGGGCATAGATGTTAAAAATTGAAACATCTACTTGGTGGACTTTTCCTTCGATGAATATGTAGTATCCTTCCCTATCTCTTCTGATAAGTTTTGGTTTGTAGTCTATTTTGTTAGATATTAAAATGGCTATACCACTTTGCTTCTTAGGACCATTTGCTTTTCCATCCCTTTACCCCGAGGAAATGCCTATCCTTGATGTTGAGGTGTGTTTCTTGGATGCAGCAGCATGGATCCTGTTTTCACATCTACTCTGTTAGTCTGTGCCCTTTTATTGGGGAATTGCAATCATTGATGTTAACAGATATCGATGAGTAGGGTTTATTGATTCCTGTAATTTTGTTCTTGTGGTTTGTCCCCCTACCCCCTTTTGATGTGCTGGTCTGGGATTATTTATTCCTTGTGTTTTCATGGGTGTAGTTAACCTCTTCTGATTGAAGTTTGCCTTCTAGTGCCTTCTGTAGGGCTGGATTTATAGATAGGTACAACTTAAATTTGGTCTTGCTAAATTTAATATTAACATCAGTAGGGGAGAGGAACATGTGTATTTCCTATTCTTACACTTAACCCTTCCTTCTTCAGATATGCAGGGTGCAATGCACTGGTCACAATGTGACATATCAACCCTTCTCAAGGACCTGCAGCGACTTGGGGTCACACTGGTTTTAACCTCAGTATCCCAGACATTTCTCCCCTCGTTTTTGTAATGCTGTCTTTGATCCTCTTCTCACCTGTGTACATTCTTTCTTTTCAACTACAATACAGTCTTTCTCTGTAAGGCACCAAGGTGAGCTCGTGGTGGATAAGGAGGATAAAGAAGACCAAAGTCCTCTGGCTTTCAGACTGGGAAGATGTTCATCTTCCCAAACAATATTTAGAATACTATTATACTATACTATATACACACTGAATACTATAATAGTATTCAGCTGAGGGGTATTGAGGGCCAGGCAGCAGGCAAGGGTCCAATAAGCCTTCCAGGGAGGTTTCAGTTTCCAAGAGAAAACAGACCCAGCCATGACAAGCTCAATAGGGGCCCCGAGTCTCAGTAATTTACCCTAAGACAATACCTGGTTCCAAGAAAGACCACAAACTGCAGGAACAGACCATCCAAAGGAAATCCCTACCACTGTAGTAGATACCTGCCAGCACATACCCATCGATTTTCACCCCAACACCCCTAGACAAATGTTAGCCAATCAGGGATTCTGAACCTTAGAAATCCCTCACCCCTACCTTTGCTATTATAAAAACCCAACCCCAGCAGAGCTTGGGGCTCTCCAATCACACCAATAAGTTGGACACCAGAGAGTCCGAAAACTTGTGTAAGAATAAAGGTTCTTTGCTTTTACCTACAGGACTCAGTCTCTTGGTTGGTTTTGGGGGGACTCCTTGATCTGGGCATAACAGTACCATAGAAAAGGCAGTGCACGGCATGGAAGAAACCAGAGACAGCCGCAGATTTCAAAGCTGTGAAGCCCAGGTCCAGCAGGAGAACCAGACAGCTTCACAGAGGAGATGAGGGAAGTCCCAGAGGTGTGTCAAGTCAGGGAGACGTGAAAAGCGGTGGTACAAAAGATCGATCACACCTCAGGACCTCAAAGTGAACCTTTTTTTTTCCTATATAAAACTACTATCCCTTGGGAAATCCTGGCACACACCTTGGTAACAGGCCCTGAGAAGCTGCTTTTCCTTAGAAACCCTGAGTCTTCTCTTGAGCCTACAGGGAAACCGGAAGCAGGACAAAAGCCGGCTGCCTCCGCCTCTGCTTTACGCTGGGTCAGCCGCCTGCTTGTCTCTGCGTAGGTCCAGTAATCACCGGAGTCTGTTTTCCTGACTCGTCTCATCCCTTTGCAGGGCTGAAGGCACAAAGATAAGTCACTGTCCTAAACTGCAGTCACTCTGCATCTAGAAACAAATTGTCACAGGACGGACCATCCCAAGATGGAAGCAATTTCCTATGCTGGGGAACCGTCGCCCTGGAGCACATCATCTTGTCAGGAGCAGATTGGACCCCTCAGGTGATGACAGCAATTAACGGATTAATAATTTATCAGACCTTTTGCAGAACCATAGCGGAGACAATGATGGGCAGGACCATACCATACTAGGACTGGTTAATTATGCAGACTATTTTCCCTTGGCACAGGGTCTCTGCATGCATCCCTGGCTAACCTGGACTTCACTATGCAGACCAGGCTGGCCTGGATCTCCAGAGATCCACCTACCTCTGCCTTAGTACTGGGATTAAATGTGTGCTGTTATTCTTTTGGTCCCCGCCCCTTTCCACGCCCACTCCCAGGGACCTCTGACCACTTGTCCCATCTGGAAACTCTTTCTGCCACCCTCCAGCGTGTGCACACGCATCTCTCTCTCTCTCTCTCTCTCTCTCTCTCTCTCTCTCTCTCTCTCTCTCTCTCTCTCTCCCTCTCTTTCCCTCTCTGCTTTAATAAATGTCTGCTTTATGCCTATGTTCTGTGTCTATGTGTCTTTTACCTGCTGCCGGTTTACACTTGCCCGCCTGCTTGGCTCTCCCGGACCCGCGGCAGGCTGGCCCTGCCCACTCGCTGCATGGTGGGACTGCCCGCAGGCGCCCGGGATAGGCCACCGCTCGTAAACCACCCGTGGATCTTGCAGGGACCCACAACCGTCTCTGCCGGGCTGGTAGCTGCTCTGCGAATATTTTAAGAATAAAATGTGCACCTCCCGCCTAGCTACACAATACTTGACACCTGCCCCAGCCTAGCCTCTATTGTACAAACTAAAGCTCCTATCAACGCCTTTTAAGATGAACTCAGAGTCTCTAGACCCCTTAATTTGTTCCTCTTGCCAATGACAATGATTAAAGCCCTTCCTCTGTTTTTTTTTTACCGGTGTGTCTTTGATTGGCATATTGAGACAGGAGGCTTAACCTTACCTGTTGCAGGTGCTTGTGCCCTGAAACGCTGGTTACACTTTAGCATGATTTCTTTTGCTCTGTTCTGATTTGGTTGTTTGTTTTGATTTGGCATTTTCTAGGGCAGGGCTTGTAAAGCTCAGACTGACCTCCAGCTCCCTAGGTAGCTGGGCATGACCTTGAACACCTGATCCTTCTACATCTGCCTCCCAAATGCTGCAGTGACCAGTGTCGCCATATTTGGCTCTTGATTCTTTCTTTCTGAACTGAAATACTTTTAAACTTTTCCTTATTATCAGGGATGTGTACTGATCTCCCCCGCCCATAAATTTATACATAGACTCACCAAAATCCTATGCAGTTTGCCCATGCGCCATAATACTTGTGACATTTACATGTGGAGGACCATGAGAAAGAGAGAGAGACGGGTACCTAGATGAACATAGCTGACGAGGAAAGGCTGGGGTACACAGGGCAGCCCGGGCTGGGAAGAGTATTCCTTTATAATACTTGTCCATAACATATACTGTTTTTCCTCATTGCAAATATCTACTTCTGACTTTCTGTGTGTGTTCATGTGTGTACATGCATGCACGGGGGTGGGCGGGGGTGGAGGCTTAAGGCTGACATTGGTGTCTTTTCCAGTCACTGTCCGCCTTATTTTTTGAGACATGATCTCTCACTGCCTGGAGCTCAGCAATTTGACTAGAGTCACTGTCCAGCAAGCCCCCGGGACTTCCCTGTCTGCCCTTTCCCCTCCCTGGGATTACAGGTATGAGCCACCATGCACAGGTTTTTACATGCGTGCTAGGGATGAGAATTCAGGGCCTCGTGCCTCGGGGGCAATCACTTTACTGACTGTGTCTCTGGATTCTTTCCTAGCTTTTGCTTTTTCACTAAAGAGATAGCACTTTATTGTGCAACTTATATTTTGAGTCAACGTGAATTTCTTAAGTATCTCCTATGTGCTTAAAATTATATCCCAAGTCAAAAAGACTGCCAACTATGAAAGTATAAACCTGTAATCCCAGAATTTGGAAAGTGGAGGCAGTAAAATCAAAGACAAGATCTCCTGGGGATAGGGGCACTGTCTGTATTGCAGGGGGGGGGGGTCAGGTGAGGAAGCAGGGCTGAGGAATCTTCTGGGGAAATCCAAATGAACAAGCATATACACTTGAACTCCTTTGGTTTTTGCTCTTATTGTTATTTTGTTTTGTTGTTTTTGGTACTTGCGACTGAATCTAAGGCCTTGCACAGCATGCTAGCACTAAGACACAACCTCTTTTTTATTTTTTGTTTTGAATTAGTGTTCTCACTAAATTGCCCAGACAGGCCTTGAACTCGTTATCTCTTCTTGTCTAGACCTCCTAAAAAGTTGGGATTACAAGCCTGTATGACCTTGACCAATTTGAAAAGTTTTTCAGCTTGGTCATACCAAGCCATTATGTCTGGAAAGAGGAAGCCTCGAAGCCAAGGGTGGGGAGATGAAGGGATGGTGAGTGTGGTGGTTTGAATAAGAATCACACACACACACACACACACACACACACACACACACACACCACAGGCTCATCAATTTGCGTGCTTGCTCACCAGGGAGTGGGACTGTTTTAAAGAAAAGCATTAGGAGATGTGGCCTTGTTGGAGGAAGTGCATCACTGGGAGTGGGTCTTGAGGTTTTCCAAAGCCCAAGCCAGGCCCAGTGGCTCTCCCTGCTGCCTGCAGATGCAGCTAATGGCCTCAGCTACCTCTCCAGCACCATGTCTACTTGAGTGCCACCGTGCTTCCTGCCATAGATAAGGGGCCAAACCTCTGAAACTGTAAGCAAGTCCCAATTAAAAGCTTTCTTTTGCAAGAGTTGGTGTGGTCATGATGTCTCTTCACGGCAATAAAACGTTGTGTGAGCAGGACCCGACAAAGCCAGCCATCTTTGGAAAGGGTCAAATATGAGTGGTGGCTTTGGAAACCTGCCTTCTGCCTGGAGCCTCTGGCCCAGAGAGCACGCTGGTGTCCCCAGACCCAGGCAGAAACTGGGAGGGGCCTTCTGGATACTGCTCTAATAGTTCAGTGCTCCAATGACAGAGCCACGGGGCTTCTTGCTTTCACACAGTGGGTGACAGCTCACTGCTGGCTGCTGACTAAGCAGCTGCAGAGTGAGAAGAACGGATTCCATCCTGGCAGGTCAGTCTCTCTATCTATATTTACATAGGAAAGAGAGCCCCTGGGAGGCAGGCTAGCAAGAGACAGCAAAAACCAGCTGACCAGAAATGGTAACTCTTTTTTTTTCTTTTGCGCTTGTAATTTTAGCATTTAGGAGATTAAACCAAGAGGAGTGCAAAGCTATCCTGGGCTACATAGCAAGTTCCGAAGTCAGCCTAGATTATGTAAAACACTGTTTCAAAAAAAAAACAACAGGGAGCTGAGTGATGGCGAGGTGGGTAAAGGCAATCATCCCACAAATCTGACCATCCAAGCTTGATCCCCAAAACCCACATGAAAAGCAGATAGAGCAGAGATCCAACCTCAACCAAATGGGATGACAGATGTTGGGAACTGTAAAACCCCAGATCCTGAATTTCTTGTAAACAACTTGTTTTCCTCTGCTCTGAGCAAGCAAATGTTGACTCTAGTTTTAGCAAAAGAAAGCAGAACAATGAAAGGTAGAACTGGCGCAGGTGTGAGCCAGGTTCCATCACAAAGGCTTCTATAGTCGCTGTAGTTTAAGTGCATCCTCCTTTTTTAACTTTTTATTTTTAAATCATTTTACACTTACAGAAAAAAATAAACAGTACCCATATTCTTCACTCAGCTTCCCCTAGTACTATATAAGCCTACATAATCTTATCATCCAAACCAGGGATGACATTTACAAAGACATTCCTGGCTGTGCTTACCTCAAGTTTATTTGTTAAAAACAGCGTAGCGTCCTGACCATTTGCAATAGTGTGCAAGTGCGTCCCACCAATCCATCCGTATTCACATTGCCAGACAGAAGCCTTTTCTATGGAGCCTTTATAGGATCTGGGCACCTTTGGGAGCCTGAGCTGGAGCTGAGGCCTCTGCCTTGATTTGAACCTTAGGCTTTGGTTATCAGAGCCTACAACCCTTGGCCACGTAGCTTCTATCTGCTTCTCAAGCTTGGGGTAAACAATGAAAGCAAAATGGTTGAGTCTGTGGCTGGGGCCCTTTGGCACCTTGGGCTTCACCAGGGCCTTGACGGCCTCAGCATGTGTACTAATGGCCTTTGCACTATTTGCCTGCATCTTCTTCAGGCCTTTCTTGTTGTGCTTCTTGGCAAAGCACATGTTCCTCAGGAACTTGGGGCCAATTCCCTTAAGAGATTCGTATCTTTATGAGCGGGGTTTTCTGATGCCGTTTCTATACCATTTTCAGGACCGGTTGTGTATGGTGTGGTTCTTGGACCTGGCCATGTCTGAATGGTAACCAGTGGCTCCCACAGTGCCTGGGACTGGAAGAGGAATCTCCTAGCTGTGCTTTAGGCTTGGTGCCTTACCAGTTCTCATCTGCGTCCGCCTGAGTTCTAGGACCTGACCCAGAGGCCCACACCGCTTTATTTCTGTTCTTTTCTTCCCATCCCCACAGTTCCTCAGGCTTCCTGGATGTTTATGACTCTGGCATTTTAAGAGACTGCTGATCACTTCTTTTTGTTTGTTTGTTTGTTTGTTTGGTTGGTTGGTTGGTTGGTTTGTTGTTGTTGTTGTTTGAGACAGGGTTTCTTTTTGTAGCTTAGCCTGTCCTAGAACTAGCTCCATAGACCAGGCTGGCCTCGAACTCACAGAGATCGACCTGCCTCTACCTCCCAAGTGCTGGGATTAAAGGCATGCCCCATTACCACCCAGCTCTGATCACTTCTTTTATAGAATGACTTTATCTGATATGTTTTCATGATCAGTGTGTGTGTATGTGTGTGTGTATATGTGTATTAGTTTAAGAAACCATATGGATGATGATCCCTCTGGGGTGCTGGGACACACTGTCTTCGTGTGGTGACATCAGCTTTGACGACCGGGTTGAGGAGTATCTGCAGGGACTCACCATCATCCAGTTAGTGGTTTTCTTTTGAAGCTGGTAACCACCTTGGGAAAGAGACCACGAACAGTATGTTGCTCCTCAAGCCCTCCTCGACTGATTCTAACCTCTAGCAGCCAACACTGGCTCTAACAATTAAAACCATTGTGCACAGCAACCGGCACACCTACAGCTAGAGGGAGCCACTAATGAGCGGTCCCTTCGAGTCCATCCCCACCCAAACCACTAAGAGACGTGAGTACACGAAGAGCTAAGAAAGGTCCTTCCTCGGACTGGGACTCTCAGCCACCTTTCTGCACCGCTTTGCGGAGTCAAGCAAAGGGCCATGGCGAGCACAGCGGGGAACACACCAGCTCCCCTGTGACCAAAGCCAGGAAGCCAAGGTGTAGAAGAGAAAACCGCAGGACCCTGGTTAGCACAATCAGGGACTCCGCTTACTCAGCCTGCTGCCTTCCGTGCTGCTAGCTGTTAGAGTAACAAAGCCTCCTCCCAGCTGCCCCACAGGCGGAGCCCAGACAACATCCTCATTTTCAATAACTCTTCCCCTTTATCTCACTCCGCCTGATGCCTAATAAGCTGATTGCTATTTACTTTGGACCAACAGCTAATCTGTTAGTGATTGATTTTAAATTTTTACAGTCATTTGTCTCTGGCAGGACCTGAGACTACAGAAGGCAGCCCTTTCCTACCTGATGAATTGGCTTTTTCTTTAGGGGAGAGACCGGTAAGAAAAAAGAAAGAAGGATTTAAGTCAAAAGTCTTCACGGTTCCATTCTGCTGACGAGCACTTGACACCCAGTGAGAAATTCCAGTGCAGTAGTCAAAATGGTAACTCTTCCCGTGAAAGGCAGCTGCCTCGGAATCGTCAGCAAACAACCTAAGTGGGCATTTCCCTAATGGTGCCACGGGGTAAAGACCATCTTCAATATGAAGTAAATTGTAATTGTACTATAAATTTAAAGAGCCTGAAACTCTTAATTAACAAAATTGATACTCATTGCCTAGCTAGAATAGGCTAGCTAAAACCAAAGCCATTACAGTCCCTTAAAACAATCTAAACTGCACGCCACACGATGTATATAAATTTCTGTGGAAAATATGCAGAGAGTGGGTTTGGCTTGCCATTTAAAAATGAAATGACTGTTGACTAGACAATTGTTGTCTTAATTGGCATCACCCAACAGCACTCTGCGAGCCATCTCTGCTTCTCCAAATGGGCCCCGTGGACAGCTACCGCGCTCTGAAAAGCCGAGGGAACACTGTGTGTGTTCATGAACACCTCTCCTTCCCACCGCCAATCTTCTGAGATGTCATCTCTAATTCTATAAATAAAAATGACCCTCAAGGCTAGTATCTCCATCAAATATTTATTAAAATGTACCCCAAGACCTCTAATTGCAAAATGGAATTAAGTGCACCTGAGTGTCCCTGAGAGATGAGTGATTTACAGTGTGAACCAGCACGGTGATGGGGTGAAGAGGAGGGATGCGGGGAAAACTGGGGTTCGGGTGTCTGGGGATGATGGCACACCTTCCTGGAGAGCCAGTCTCGTACATTAACAGACAGGACACTTTACAGAGCCTCAAAGAGGAAAGGCTAAACAGTTTGAAGGCTAAAAGCTTTATCTTATTAATATTTTAGATCTCACAAGATGCTGAGGTGAATCTGCCATTCACCAATACCTGAGAAAGGATGGGGGCAGTGGTGGGGGTGGGGGTGGAGAGGACCATTGCCTCCCCCTGCTCTGTTGACCTTCTAGAGAGGCAAGTACCCTGTGACAGCAAGTGCCTATCTCAGCAGACACGCTGGGAATGGGAGAAAGTGTTAACTATAACCAGGTGGACAGTGATGAATTGACATACTGAAAAATCGAACGCTTCAGTAATCGGCCTAAGGATCTGATATCAACAACATTTTTCAGTTTTGTCCAAATTCATTGAAAGGCGTACTTTAGCAAGTTCACTTCCCATTGGTGAGACCTTTCATCTTTACCCGGCTTTCCTGATTGGATTCGGTGTCACTGTTGCTTTGGGTGGCCGTGTGCACCAGCCGCTGACAGTTGGCTTGTGAGCAGAGGCAAGGGAAGATGAGCACAAGTATAAATGGGTTTTTACCCTACCATTAATTAAAAAGCGATTAAATATCTATCAACATGGTTATTTAAAAAGAATTATGAAAGCCCTGCTATATAAAAATGCATCAGGTACTGAGCCCAACGGCACTGGGAACCCGAGATGCTGAAATATGGGCCTCTGTTTTGCAGGAAGGAGCGTCTATAACTATAGTTCTAATTACAGAACTCTAATTAATGTCAACAAGGCTCCCGATAACTTCATTAAATCTTCGGAATATTTGTATTATCTTAAGACAATCTCTATCCATTAGAATGAAGAAATCCTTTAGAATAACTTTTTCTAAATGCCGCCGCTGTGTTTCTCTTCTTTGGGGACACAAGTCATAAAATCCACTCTGAGGTTTCACTCGTCTCCAGAGCGGTATTCCAAACATTCTCAAATTCAGACGTTCTTCTATTTTTTTCCCCTGGAGTAGATGGAACATGGCTGTCAGCTACGATCACTCTCTCCCTTAGGCTGAAATAAACACTGGCTCCAGCTTCCATCCCACAGTCCCGTGGGAAGGCCGGCATCTTCCCCCTGGACGCCTGAGAAGAGCTGAGAGTTAATGTTCTCAGGGTCCCAGGTCTCGCTCTCTGCCGGCTCCTCGGGGCTAGATTCCTGATCTCACATCTCCTGTGGTCGAGTTGGGATCTAGACCTTGTACACAACTCTTTCCCTTTATCTGTCGTCCACCTCCCCAAACACTCAAAGCGTCCGTGGGAAGCCAACCTCCCCTTTCCAGAAGTTCCTGTCATATGTCATCTTGCTTTCTCCCCCATTTCATCTCCTGCCCCTTCGTTCCCTTCCGTCCCTCCATTTCTGCATTCCTGTTAACTTCTCCCTCCGAGCAGTCTGGTGTCTCCTCATCTAGTCCCAGCCTGTCCGGCAATCTCCTCGGGGCCTTATCTTCATGGCCATGTGCCTCCATTAAGGTGGCAGACAGTCTCCTCCCTGAAAGGAATTCCTGGCCAGCTCTTAAAATAATAGCCTTTTTCTCCAGGCTGCCCATATATTATGAGAACATCTGACTCATTCCTTCAAATGTTCAGGAAAGGGAAACACAACGGACAGTTAATTTCACGATAAGCACCATAAGAAAGCATGGAAGGTATGCATCAGATAGGAACATTAAGATCAATATTTGGTGGAAGTGGGGGGGGCTATAACTTGGGGTTAGGGCCTCTAATTTCAAACTCACCCTGTGAAGGTTCATAAAAGGACTAGTTTATAAAATAACCAGAGAGCTATGTCAAACTGATAATGAGAGCTTCCTAGGTCTCTAAGCTCTTGGCTTTTCCAGAAAGTGCTGTATGTGAGATTCTTAAATATTAGTGTGTGTGTGAGAGAGAGACTGACTGATTTCCCATTGCGGACTAAGCCAGAACCTAAGAGGAGATGCTGTCCTGATGCTTAGAAGGATACAAAGAATTTCAGAAACAGGCGAGAGGTCAATTGCTTTCCCTACCCTCTCAAAATGTAGGAGACAAAGTGTCTCTTGACTCCCACACACAGCTCAGACCACTGGTGACTATAAAGATAATAATTCACGGTATAACGTATATGCCCATGGTGGGTCACCAGCCTTAGTAGGGAGGACACAGCCCCAGGCGCATGGATGCAGAGAGGGTCTCTATTCATTGCCAAAGTTAGACATATCCTAACCTTAGAAAGCTAAGGTATCTAAATGGGCCACTAAGCAATGTATTTTTTCTTCTGTCTGCTGTGGCAAATAACTAACGGTTTCTAAGAAAATGATAGTAGTTAAGTCAACGAAACTCAAGCCTAAATAACAAAGCTTGTGTTAACTCGATGCTCGAAGCATGCATTCAGCTTACTATGCCTAACTTCCATGGGAAACAAAGGTAAAAAACGCCTAGCAGAGTGCTATAACCAAATCACTACGCGCTTCTTGAGAGGGCCGAGCAGTGTGTTGATCCCAGATGTCAGATTATTAGAAGATTGTGACTCATCAAGCATCTACTCCTGCTGTGCCACGGCTGCTTGGGGACATGCGGGGCAAACTTACCCATGCGCTAGGGGAAGTGGCACGTTTCACGGGACGTGGAAAGAATTTCCTCTACACTTGCTATAAAGTGTGTTCTCTGAATCAGATTGCATGTGATCAATCAGTGCAAGCTGAATCCATATGTTCTGAACATGCTATAAATAGCCAACAGTTTAATAACACTGTGAGCAGGGCGCTGTTGTAAAAAACTTTCTATGTTTTCATTTGCACGGCCTTTGCAACTCTAGAAGGGGAGTGTCTACCAACATCCCCATCTTACGGATGAAGAACTGAGGGATGGAGATAGAATGAAACTCGCTTGAGCCCTCACCAACAACACATAGCCACACCAGGCGTGACACCAGGAGCGTCACCAGCCAGGTTTCGCACTTGGATGTCACGCTGCCATGTGTGGGCAGCCTCAACCACGTCACAGGAGCAACACCAGCAACCAGGAAAGGCTTGCCACCTGTGGTGCTATTGCCAACTTCAGTGCCCTGAGGTCTGGCAACTCCAAAAAGCATCACAGACTCAAACTAGCTGCAGGAGGGTAGTGGCTGAGCTAAAGGATTTGTATGGCCAAGTATTTCAAGACATACTACTTTGGATAATTCTGCCTATGGATGGTACCTTCATCCACAGCTCATGAATGTGTCAACTACAGGCTCTGGCATCTTGTTTAAATAATAAGGTAAATATTAATTGTATATGATTATTTCACATACCAGGGTATTAATATATTCTGTACACTCCTACTTGGAGAGTCGCTTCTTTTGCATATAATTTCTCCCTTTCATGCTGGTCAGCACTAGCCTGACCAAACACACTAGTGTGTGCTTTGAATTAAAGGAGGATGCGTTCATGAGATTCTTGTGCAACTGGCAAGATGGATCTGAATCTCTGACTTAATTCAGGAAATACTGTAATTCTGCAGACAATATGACTTACCTAACATCATCAGGCTGCCATCCCCTTTGACACAGTCAGCTGGCAGCACTGCACATTAGTTCAGGTAACTGGGTAGGATACAGTCTCCCAAATTGCCTCCAAATGAAATTCTCTCATTATCACGGGCCCTTAATATACACTGGACAAATTAATGTACATGGCCATAGTTTCAAC
The DNA here is from genome assembly GCF_000317375.1 of Microtus ochrogaster. Taxonomy (NCBI): domain Eukaryota; kingdom Metazoa; phylum Chordata; class Mammalia; order Rodentia; family Cricetidae; genus Microtus; species Microtus ochrogaster. The sequence goes on from NW_004949109.1 coordinate 6,745,498, forward strand.
TCTAGGCAACAGAAAACCCCAGCTCCCCTTGCTGCCCAATGAGAGCACCTCTGCTTGCAGAGAACTAGAACTTTATCACTCGTTGTCGGGAGCCGTCTGATGGCAAATAACAGACATGCCCTCCTTTGTGCACTTGTTAGATTCGTTTCTGCAATCCTCCTGTGTGTGCAGCAATCTTTACTGCCCTTGCATCGTCCTTTTGGGCAAAGGCCTGAGTATCTACTCTTCCCACACATGACTCAGAGTTAATCCTGATGGGTCCAGGCTGATGACTGATTTAGACACGGGCAAGTGAGCAGAAGTCAGCTAGAGCATCTCCCGAGCGGGCTTTGCCACTCCGGAAAAGACACAAGACAAAGAGCTAGAGAGGATCTCTCTGTGTCAGCCGCTCTTACTTTGTCTAGATGTGGTGCCTGGAATGACTGCAGCCATTTACAGTGATGAGGACGCCTCATCAGGGCAGAGCGACTAAGGCGCTGGGCTAGGGATGACGTTACTGTGCTATCAACTAATCACATGGCTGTGTTTCCAACTTCTACTTGTATGAGATAATATGTGTCTCAGTATGGGTCAGGGATTTCTGACGCTCAGATCTGCAAATGTGGAAGGAGCTGGCGGGTCATGTGACTGTGGCCTTCACTCTTATTTGCCCAAATGTGTTCATTAATGATCCATAGTGGCTTATATTGTTCGAGAGCTTGGAGACAGAACAATGAATAAAGTAGGCAAATCCCCGCCAGGATGGAGACTTTGTTCTAGTAAATTCGCCCTGTGCATTTATGTGTTAGCCTGGTGCATTTAGTGCCCCACCATGGGAGAAAGAAAAGGCCCAAAACTGGCAGAGTGAGAATGAAGCCACATTTGCGTGTGAGAGAGCAGCTCTCAACGGCTGTCTCATTCTGTCGCCAGTCACGTGGGTAAGGTTTCTTTAAGGTCCCCATTTTACCCATAACAATGCTGAGACTCAGAGAGCAAGGATATCACAGTCAGGTCAGAACCCAGGTCTGACTTCATCTCTTTTGGTCCTCTGAGTCCACCAAGCCAGCAGCATAGGAAATAGGTCTGAAGCAGCGTCAGAGCAAAGCAAAACACACAGATCTCAGCACGCCAGATGCGGACACGACACAGACACCCATCTCTTACCTCATCTCAGGCCACTGTGTGCACATGATGACTGTAAACAGGACAAGACAGTAAAATTCAGGACAATCCGAAACGGATGGCCTCTGGCGAGGGTGTGATAAACACTCTGAGCTTTTGATGAGCTGGAGGCCGGGAAGGAAGGAGCAGGGCTCAGTACTCTGAAGGGTGTGTGATTTCCTGGCCTGTCAAGCTTGGTCCAAGTTGCACTGAAAAGGATGGGGCCCCGAGCTCCATAAAAAAAACAAACACAAATAGCTTGTAGACCACAGACAGGCTGATCAAAAGAACAAAAGATGTCACTTCGCCGGAAAGCTGTGTGTTGTGTAGCTATAACGTGGAAAGCTTCTAGCATCTTCCACATTTTCTTAATACATGCCAGGGATGCACTGTGTGTGCTCCTTACCTGCAGCCGTGTCATGGAGCTAATTCTGTTGTTATTTCCATGTTTGCATGTGTGGTACCACAAAACAGAGTTTTAAATGTCTGGCAAAGGTCGCAGAATAAGGACACGGCAGAAGTAGAGTTTTAACTTAATCTCCTTTACTCTGATCACCCCTCTGAGGGTTAATGGGTTCCAAGGCCCTTGTGCTTGCATTCTCCACTCTGATGAAGTATGTGTTTCTCAGTCTATCTATAGTGAGGAATGGTTTGCTCGTTTATCTGTTTAGTCCATTTCCCGTGGACTAGTACAAGGTCCTAATAGGTTCGTCACATAATGCTCAAAACCCAACCTTTCCTATATCCTCCAAAGCCACCTCTGGCCACTTCCTAGACAGTACAGCAATGAGTGTGAAGGGTTTCAAGCTCGTCTTAGTTGCTGATTCTGCCCCATGCGGATAGCACACCGTGCAGAGAGGCATTAGTATAGACCCTAGGGCACAGCATGGACTTGGGACATTTAAGCTGTAGCCCCTGAGCCTGGAGAGGCCATGAGTGCACTCATCGGTCTATGATGAATGTTTGTAAACACAAGTTCTTCTCCAAGAAAAATGTCCAGATGTCCACAAGTCCAAATAAGGCCTGAGAGTCTGGCTCTGTCACAAAGTGTGGACTTGGTACATGGGAGCCCTTGGGTTCAACTCCTAACACTGGAGAGGAAGAGGAATAAGGAGCAGGAGGATGGGATGGCAGGAAGGAAAGAAGGAGGCAGGAAGAGCACTGAGGATGAGCTGCTCAATTCACACGTCCACAACAAACTGCCGTAGATCGGTGGTTGTCCACTCTGGTATCCCAGACCAAATCCTACAAGATGGCTTTAGATAAGAGCTCACTTCCTGGTTTGCAGACCGATGCCTTCTTCCAGTGTTCTCAGACAGCCATCAGGGAGCTCCGCCTAGCTTTCTGAATAAGGACTGTGTTCAGCAAGAGCCCCATCCTCACAGCCCCCTGTGCTGCTCTGCTTTGCATTCCTATGGAAATGACCATGACCACCAAATTAGCCTGGGAAAGAAAAGGTTTGTTTGGCTTATACATCTCATTACAGTCTGGGCAGGAACTCAAGGCAGGAGCCGAGGCAGGAACTGAAGCAGAGGCCTCTGAGAGATGCTGCTTGCTGGCTTGTTCTCCATAACTGACTCAACTTGCTTTCTGTTTCAACCCAGGACCATGTGCCCTGGATGTGGCACCACCCACTGTTGGAGGAGGCCACTTGTTTCCTGATGCCCAGACCACGATAATAATCACACAGAAACTACATTAGTTGCAATATTGTTTGACTGTATTTCTGGCTTACTATTAACCCATTTCTATTAATCTGTGTACCACCACGTGGCTGTGGCTTACTGGGTAAGGTTCCATCCGGCATCCGGCATCTGTCTCTGGCGGGACTACATGGTTTCTCCCTGACTCTGCCTACTCTCTTCTCCTCTGTCTGCTTGGAGCTCCCACCTTGCTCAATTCTGCTAAGCCACTGGCCAAAGCAGATTTATTCATTAACCAATAAAAGCGACACATAGAAGGCTTTCCACACCATCCCACAATGACTGAAGATTGATTTCCACTGATCAAGAAAATGTCCCCACAGGCTTGTCTATAGCTCAGTCTGATGGAGGCATTCTCTCAAAGGAGATTTCCTCTTCTTGAATGATCTTAACTTTTGTGGAGTTGATGCAAAATTAACCGGCACACCTTTTATACCCTTAATCCCACCCATAAATGCTCTGCCTCCATGTACAGTGACATGGGGGGGGGGCTACAGTTTCACCTGATGAATTTGGGGGAATATAATTCAGTCCAGAGAAGCAATAATATCAAATATTTTGACATAATATTTTATAACCCTTTGAGAATTTCATACATGCATACAAATCTCTTTTGATCCTGTCCCCCGTGCCGACTCCTCCCCCTAACCCCACCAAGATCCAGCCTTTCCTCGATCCCAGCTTCGCGTCCTCCCCTTGCTTTTCCTTGTTCCTTTTTTTGTAACTCAAGTCCATTTTGTGCCGTCCATATGGGAACATCCACTGGGACTTGATTGACCTGCCAGGGGCCACATCCTTGGACAAAACTGATTCTCCTTTCCCCAGAAGCCATCAACCATCAATAGCTGCTCTCCACCGCACGGGAGGTTGTGGACCGCCTTGACCTTGGGCACCAATCACACCCAGAAGTCACTGATTCACTCCAACCCTCCCCACCTCCGGCTCTGACGATCTTTTTGCACCCTCTCCTGCAGTGACCCCTGCCTGAGTCTTGGCTTGCTGGGGTGTGATAACAATGTCCCGTTTGTGGCTGAGCGCTCTGTGGACATTTCTTCTCTGCAGTCTGACCAGCTGAGAGCTTCTGAGTTAGCCATGATGCACTGCACTAAGGAACATCTCTGATGAGGTCTGAGTACCACATTAGTCCCCAGGTAGAGAGACATGACTTTAGAAGGCAGTATGCATCAAAGAATTTTGAATGGGAAAATACCTGACACGCTAAAGGAAACAAACATTCAATATTAAATAACAAATATACTCTCACCTCCAATGCATCAAAGCCTAGTGTTAAGAGTACAAACCATCCTATCCTAAATGACAGATTGGCAGATTACTGGCAGTTTATATTCATCTTTTCAAAAAATATACCAATTATCTCATTTCTTTATTGCAGGAAAGTTGTTATAAATTAATTCTCACTAAAGTACGAATGATGGATATGTCTTCTTATATACTAAGAAATATTTAACTTCAAACAAAATTAGCCATCAGAAACTCATGGTCAAAGCTTCAGTTGCTGGCTATGCAATGGCACTTGGAAATAAATCAGTCAAGAACATGAGACCTTTGATGTTACCCCCAACCCTGGTCCAGCTTTTCTCTTTCCAAATGAAAAAGGAATGAGTCCTTGCCTATACCAGGAAGCTAAGTATATAAATGGCTGCCTCGTTTCCCCCAACTCAGGAGGTTTATTTAGGGAAGCTTTTAATTATTTAAGACTTAAAGCTCACCTGCTTCCCCAAAGAATTGGAAGACACTTAAGAAGATAGTTCTGTTCAAGACAGAAGAGAAATAGTTTATAAGAGCCAGAAGAGAGATCTAAAGATATAAGAACATAGCAAAGCAATGGGTTTCGTTTGCATTTCCCTCCTAGGATGCAGTATTAGTTTTCATGCAATAACAATTTGTTGAGTGATTGCATGCCTTAAATCCCTTCCCACAGTAGGTGTTCAAAACGAACAAATTTAATCCAAGTGCATTAACTCAGAGGCTTGGATTTCTCTCTCTAAGGAAACTGGAAGAAGTCAATACTCAAATTACCAAGTATTTTGTAAATTCCAAAGCAATAACTTACTCTGATTATCGCTTTATTTTTCGGCCAAGCCTTCTGAAGTATCCCAGGTCAGAAAGGCATGGCGCGTTCTAATGTATTTAGAGCTCAGCCAACTTCCCTTCCCCTCACCTCACCATCAGATGATGCGCATAGGTCAAACTTGGTGTCAAGCAAATTAAAGTGTTATTTTATTATCTGAAGTAATTGTTTCTGTATTAAAAGGCCATTATTCTGAATGGATTATGTTGGTGATTATACCATTAAGGATGTGGGGCCATCAGCAGAGCTGAATGCCCATGTTTGTGAACGTCTTTGCGAAGCTCTCCTGTATGTGGCAAATCATTCTTAACTGGGTACTCCAAATGGTCTATGGGCCGCGGATGCATTTTTCTAAGCCATTACCATCTTGAAGCCCCACCCCCAAGCCCCCAGTGTATCATTAATTAACCGGATAAGAAAGAGCCAGGCCTCCCATGGTGATATGGCTGCCACTAACTTCTCAGCAGTGGAGGAGAGAGCCAGCCACTGGATGGGCTCAGATCGCATCATACGGGCTATGAGGACTCAGTGAAGAGTTCTTGGAATCTCGGCAGTGGGAGGATTCGGAGACAAGCTCCTTCGCCATAAGGATGACCCACTAAGCACCAGGCAGTTCAAAACTTACAAGTTCCCCCAAGGTCCATGTGGGTGTCTCTCACACTGCCTTTGGTAGATCTCAAAGCCACTGCATTCCAGTTCTAAGTTTACATATTATGCCAGGGAGCGACTTATCATATACATACCCTAAGAACTCACAGCTAACCAAAAAAAACTCCAAAAAAATCCCAGAAATAAAGGAAACAAAGGAAAAGCTGATGAGCTGGGTGTTGCGGCACACACCCATAGTTCCAGAGCTTACTTAGGGGGTAGAGGCAGGAGGATCAGGGATTCAGGTCATTCTCAACTACATATCAAGTTTATGCGCAGCCTAAGCTACATGAGACCTTGTCTCAGTCCCATGGCCCCCAAAAAATAGGTAAAATCCATTTCACACCACACACATACACACACACACACACACACACAGTGTGAGGTATGCAAACAAAACATGTTTGATTCTCTTATAAGTCTCAGAACTATGAAAACTCTCCCCAAGTTAATCTATAGATTAATTAGATATAAAAGGCATAAATTATAAAGCTCTAAGGAAAACCCCAACAGGATCTTTTTGGAAACTTGGAAAAACAATCCTTACATTCCTGTAAGGGAACGAACACTCAGGAATAGCCCAGAGAATTCTGAAAACATGAAAGGAGATGCTAAAATGTGTGGCGCTGCCCCAGAAACTGAGTCAAGTGACCATCTTGGGCCCAGAAGCACGTGTGGACACGGAGCACGTGGTCGAGGAGAACTGTGCATCAGTGGACCAAGATAAACAGTTCAAGGGTGGTCTTGGAAAACCTAGCTGGCCCTTTGGAAGAGAGACACAGAGCGCATCCCAGAGTCCTTCCTTGTGCCGTGTAAACTCCAGAGGGATCAACAACTTCAATGTGAAAATTGGAACAGTAGAAGAAATAGAGGGAAAACAGGCGGAGACCTTCATTACCCAGGAGAAACGGCAGTCTATCCTATTATGAGTCAAAGGGCAAAACAGAAAGAGGGAAAACTCGATAAATTTTATTTCATAAATAATGTAAAACCCTGTAAGTTTAGTGAAAAGGGCAAATGATAACCATAAATAATGTAAAACCCTGTAAGTTTAGTGAAAAGGGCAGAAGATTAACAATGAATGTGGCATTGGAGGAGTTAATGTCACGGGTCTTACACAGTGAATAAAGCATCCCTGCTGAATTTCCCAGCACCGTTTGCTCTGTCCTGGGCTTTGGTTATGAGACAGCTTCTCATGTAACACAGGCTGGTCTGCAGACATGTAGGTGAGGCTGGCCCTGGAACTTCTGAGCCTCCTGCCTCTACCTCCCAAGTGCCAAGAAATTACAACCACCTACTATCACGCCAAGCCTTGTTTGGCTTTGCTGTTGCCAATAATGAGAAAGGCTAGCAAGATAGTGAAGGTGCTTGTCACCAAGCCTGATCGAAGCTCATTCCTCCAGCCCCACAGGGGAAAGGATAAAACCAACTCTACAGATTGTCATTTAACTTGCCATGTGCTGGTGAGCACACATACATGCACATACACACACATGCACACACGCACATACACACATGCACATACACACATGCACATACACACACGCACATTCACACATGCACATACACACACGCACATTCACACATGCACATACACACACGCACATTCACACATGCACATACACACATACACACACACATGCACACACGCACATGCACGAATGCATACTAAATACACAAATGTAATTTTTTTGGCTTTTCCCAAGACAGGGTTTCTCTGTAGCTTTGGAGCCTGTCCTGGAACTAGTTTTTGTAAACCAGGCTGGCCTTGAACTCACAGAGATCCGCCCGCCTCTGCCTCCCAAGTGTTGGGATTAAAGGTGGGCACCACCACCTCCTGGCTTAAATGTAATTTTAAAAAATGAACATAGAACACTTTTATATTTTACAAATACTTTTATTTGTTGTAGTGCTGGGAGTGTTTGTTTTGAGGCGGGGTCTCATTATGTAACTCTGGCTAGCTTGGAACTCACAGCAATCTGCCTGCCTCTTTCTCCTGAATCCTGAGATTAGTAAAACCTCTTTCTTACTTTTTCTGCCATGAAAACAGTCTTCATGACTCTGAACCCTGCAGTCCCATGGTAGGAAGTTGGTGAGTGGGTCGTCCTCAGGTAAGTATCTTTACAGGGACTCTATTTTATTGTAGAGTTTGAATTGACTTACAAAACTAGCATGAGCCTTCTAAGGTGGGAAAATTATTTTTTCTTAGAATTTTTCTGATTTTTTTTCTAAGTTTGGAACGACCTTTGCAGTCTTTCTTGGTTTCTACCTTAATATTAAAAGCTTCTGGGTTTTCAGTGTTAAGACGTTAGTGCAGTTCATTAGGTTGATATGACTTAAAGCTAACTCGTCAGATTCCAAGTCAGTTGGGGCATGCCTAGATTTAAGTGGAGTTTGCTTTGAGAAGTCTTGCAATTTTTTTTTTAATTTAGAGGCCTTAAGAATGTATTTTTTTTCCTGATTATGTCCTGTCTTTTTACATTTTTAGTAACAAGGAGTTAGATCTTTATCATCTACATGTTGTTTCTCTCCTCATATCTAATAAACATACGAGGTAGAAAAATATAAGAATTCTGTAGCCTTATGTTGCTTAAATACTAGGTCCTACCGTCCTGCTTCGTGCATTTATTAGATCGGTTACTTAGCAGAGTGGTAGTACAGACACATAGTCCCTGCATGTGGAAGGTGGGGGCAGGAAGATCAGAAGATTAAGGTTAGCATGAGCTCCATGAGATCCTGTCTGGGGGTGGGGAGGTCTCCTTATTGAGAGCCTGGATACGTTCCAGTTGCTTTGCATGACATAGGCACAAAACAGCCGTGCGTATGCGTGAGTGGGTGAGATTGCTATGGAGCAAACACATAAGTCAGAGCACAACCTCTATGTCCTCCAGCTTCCGATGACTCTCCTGCCTCAGCTCCTGCAGGAGCACACTCTGATTACGGATGTGTGTGTTCAGTTTGAATCCTGCCTGAGAATCCAACCTCAAGCTGTTAGGCTCGGGCGGAAGCTACCTGACCCCCAAACCATCACTCCAGCCCACTGAAACATTGTTTTAGAACATAATTCTAAAAGGCCTTCTTTCTGTCCAAAAGGGTAACAAAAATCCACAAAATCGCTGCAGTGATATCTAATAAACTTGGTGGTGGTGGTGGTGGTGGTGG
>NW_004949109.1:6754342-6769574 GCF_000317375.1 Microtus ochrogaster
GTGGTGGTGGTGGTGGTGGTGGTGGTGGTGGTGGTGGTTATAATTACTAGATATCTAGTACCCTTGGTAAGTGGCCATGTATTTAGGGTTTGAGCAGCCAGCATTATTTTCCTATGGTACTCACAGCCCCCAGTAGTTACTTTTAGATTTTTCTGGTCTTCACTGGAATAGGAAGCTCTTATTTCCTTGCCCTATTGGTCTGTATAGCATGCTCTGCCAGCTGCTCTACTTCATACAGGTTGAGGGACATGCCATTTTACAGTGCCAAAATGCCAGGCAGTCATTTATCCTTTTCTGAACAAAGATTTGTAGATCCCAGAGGTCCTGGCAATGAGTTGGCCCATCTTATCCAAGACTTGTAAGTCCATACTGACACCCAAATAAACTGTATATGCTCCTCCTCAGTGTTTCGACTTGTAAAATTCGCTTCTATTGTTGTGACAAAGCACCATGCCCAGGGCAAATTATGAAAGAAAACATTTAATTGGGTTTACGGTTTCATGGGTTAAAGGTCATCGTAATGGTGGAGCAAAGACATGGTGGCAAGAACAGCTGAGAACTCAAACCCAGATCTGTTAGCAGGAGGCAGAGAGAACACACTGGACCAGTATCAGTCTTTGGAAACCAGTAGGTCTGTGCCCCAGTGACACGCCTTCTCCAACAAGGCCACACCTCCTAATCCTTTCCAAAAAGTTCCACCGATGTGGACCAAGTATTCAAACACCTGAGTCAATGGGTGCCATCCTTATTTAAGCCACCACAACTTCTAGGGCAGCATGACAGACAGCAGGTGGCAAACAGCAGGCATGAGAGCCAGAGAGAGCAAGCCGAGAGCTCACATTTTGAACCACAAGTGTGGAGCAGAGAGGGCAACTGGAAATGGCTAGATCTCGAAGCTCTCAAGGTCCACCTCTAGTGACATACTTCCTTCAATAAGGCCACACCTCCTAAACCTCTCCAAATTGCACCGCCAACTGGAGACCAAATATCCAAATGCATGAACCTACGGGGGACATCATTCAAACCCCACAAGACTCAAGACGTTTTCCATGTATATAAGTTTATCCAGGCAGAAACAAAATAAACGTAATAAAGCATTCATGAGACCAACTATGTAAAACTAACATCTCTTATGATGCATGGCTTGCCTAATAAGGAGTTTGGTGGGATTCTGGAATAAGTGAAAAAGGCTCTAATTGTTGGCCCCATGTGTCTTTTTAGAGACTTGAAACTTACAAAAGAAAACAGGAAGTCAGGGGGACTCGGGTGAGAACCTGCAGAGCCTAGCCTATGCCGCATACTTTAATATTGGAGATTTCCAAAATAACTCCTAGTGAGATGGCCTTGTACCTGGGATCCACTCTGAAGACCTGTAGGGGGTGGCTACTCCCTGAACCACATCTGGGATTTCATTCATGTGGAAAGAAGTCTGGCCAACGAGAATACCTTTTCATTTTCCCAGAGTCAGGGGCAACAGGATGCTGCTGAAGAGAGCTTTTGCTGTTCACAACTTTCAATACACAATTTGCTGGAAGATGAATTAGTGTGGTCTTATTCTACTTCTCCCACCGTGGTAAGCTGTTGCCAAAATTCAACTGTTCCCCTTGTGATTTGTGGCTCAATCTTTTTTTTCATCTTGACTAGTAGGACGTCCTGCTCCACAGTGTGCCTTCTAGAGTTCATGTATTTGTCTCTGTGCCCAGGGCTGGTGGGAGAATTCATCGCCACACACATAGGACGTGTGCTGTGGGATAAAACATGACGGGCCAGGAGTGTGGAAACAGACACACGGCTGTTAGCTGGAATGCAAGATGATCAGCTTGGCGGTAGATGTCAGCATTTAACCGCGCGTTTCTTTGCCTCAGAATTTCCACGGCTGAAAATTTTTCCTGTGAATGTATTTGTCCACATCTGAAGGTGCAAGCATGTATAGGGGTTCTCCTTGTGAGGGTAGAAATGGCGGGCCTTTAAAAATTGCCTCATCGTCCTGCAGAACTCTCTTTGCAATCAAAGGATGAGGAGAAATGCTTTAAACATTATTAATTAAAAGTACAAGACTTCGAAGAGTGTCGTTTCTTGTCAACTCATTTGTGTAACCAAAGGAAGAGGGACATACAATTGTCTGTGTACAAAATTAATGGAAGGAATATGCAAAACGTTAGTGGTGGCTGTGACGTTTGAAAGTATAGAAGACAGAGAGGAGGGGAGATTTTATCGTGGTTTTATACAAGTGAATTGTTACTACTGAATATATTGCCTTCATGATTTCTTGCTTCTTCCATCTTCTTACTCACCTTTTTCTATCTATCTTGAGATAGCCACTAGATTTTTCTCAGGATTAAGGTTATTTATTTTATACTAATTTTCTCTCTAGCTAAATCTATTTCCCAAGTGTGTTCTCCCCAAACCATTTTTCCCCTTTAGATATGACTTTTCATAGTTCTTTAACCTGTGAGTAACCAGGCAAAACCCCAGCACATGAGCCCCGCCATCAGTACTGAGTTTCAAAGTTTATATGTAGGGGGAAAGTCACAACATTGCCAGACATCGATGATGCCACAGTGTCTGGATGTAGGAGGTCAAAGACCCAGACGTCCTGAACTGGGAGCCGCGGGAGGCCTTAACTGGGGCATTTCAGGTTGTGCCTTAGGACTGTGAGCACTCCAATCTCAAGATCTGGCCATTATCCCCGGATCATTGCCGCGAAAGACCCAAACAACTCCAGTCTATCGTGTCAATGTGTATTCTGGGAGTCTTTACTGCACGGATCATTGGTGAGCCATACCATCAGAGCCCAGTAGGAGCCAGGGCCGCATGTGGAATCAGCACACACTCGGGGACTCCCCCAGGCCGGATCATTTGCAGCGCATCGTGCCAATGCTTACTCCGGGAGCCCTTACTCTGCGGCCTGTGCGTGAGGGGGAGCGATCCACGCCAAGAGTACTCGGGAAATAGTCACAGTACGCACACAGTACTCACTTTCCTAAGCGACATGTCAGGGCGTTTAGTGTCGGACAAATAACTCCTCAAAGGCCCGAAACACTCGTGGAAGCCAGCTTCATTACACAACCCGATCGTGGTATGGCTGTGGACACCCCCACAGGAAACAAAAGAAAGAGCAGACACCTTTTAAGCCACAGGCTCTGCTCTCTGTTGTCAGGAGGTTCCATGCAAGGACAAACTTGCTTTTGATGACTTCCCTGTACCCTGCCCAGTTTCAAAGCGTCTGCAGAGGAAAGTGAGCAGGTACAACCAGAGCTAGAACGTTCCTGGGATCTTCCACCTCCAGCCCAACCCTGTCCAACAGAAATAGAATATGAGTCACAGACGAAACTGCAAATCTTGTTCACAGCCACATGTCTTTAAAAAATAGAAAGCAATATTTGGCTATAACACTATGTTTTATTTCACACACTATATCCAGAATACGATCCTTTCAACATCCAATCAGGACTTTACAACGACTACTGAGAGAGTTCACCATCTTTTCTTCACACTTTGCGGAAGGATCTGGCCTAAGCACACTGCAGGTCCCAGGTGTCCAGGACTCGCTGGTGAGCAGCCCAGCTGTCATGGCCTAGGGGAATGAATAACAAGCATGTAAGCCGCCATGTCTACCCTCACGTGTCTAGACAAGTGTGCCTGTCTTTCGCCCTCCTTCCCTCACCAAGGTTGCTAGTCTTTCCTTAGCAGCCTGGGTGTTCCGGTCCGATATGGTTGTAATCATAAACATGCTCGTAAATATGCAGTCAGAAAGAGAAGAGGACAATCTTTTAGACCCTATATCGCTAACGCCAGGATTGGGTCATCTTTCTTGCAGCTGAAGCTGAACGCCATTAGGGATGGCTGCGGAGGGAGGGAAGAGGGCAAAATGGCCTTCAGCGTGCAGGTGGTTAGATGTGCATCCCGGGGTCGCAGGGTCACTAGACCTGGGGGCGTCGCTGATCTGGGACTGGGAATCTTGTCAGAGACACAAAGGGGAGGGAGGACCGTGACAACGGAGACAAAGCGCTGGGAAGAGAGATGCGGGAGCGGGCGGCGCAGCCCCAGGACTCAAGGGACGGTCGGGGCGGGGGCGGGGGGTGGCAGGCGACACGGCAGGCGATTTGAATATCAGGCTCTGCCACACTCGGGGCGCCGCTGACAACTTCATTACCTCCGCATATAAAAATGACTGCCGGGGAATGCAAATGGCTCGCGCGTCTCGGCCGCCTGCCCCGCTCCGCCGCCGGCTGCGGGCCTGGAGCCGCCACTGCGCCCGGGTAATGAGCGGCCCAAGGCGCCTCCTTCCCGGCCGCCGGGCAGAGCCGAGACTGCGACCAAGACATTGCCCTGGCGCGCCAGTGTCTCCCGTGCCTGGCTTTCATCCGGGTACCATTCCTAACCCTGAATCCTGATGGCGCGGGTCCTACTCACGCCCAGGGTCACCACCCCCAGGGACACTTGGCCCCAGCTTTAAGGAGGGATCTCATCTGCCCAGCAGTGAGGAAGGAACTACAGCTTTGGTTCCCCAGACTTTTCAGGTCCTGCTGCCACCCGGAGGACACTGAGGCACCTGCAGAACCCCGCGTCCCTAATCCCAGGCTTGAGTTCCTCCAGATGGAAACTAAGGCAAGCCAAGTGGTATTTACCGGAGCCTTCCTTCTTTGGCCCAGAAAAAAAAAAAGTTCCCTCCTTAGCAAGAAATCACACCTTGTGACAACCCCCATGGAAGGCAGAATAAGTCCATCCTTGTGACGGTAGCACTGGCATAACCGATATTAAGTGCAAGGCACCGCCACCTACTTTAGAGGACGTTTGCCATACACCCTATGGCTCTCCTGGAAACTGCAGTTTAGCTAATCCTGGAAAGGAGCTTGGGGTAACGCAGATAGGAAGAGGGCACACTCCCCGCACTCTGTAAAATTTCATTCCTGAGACCTTCTTGAACTACGGGACCTGCCACTTCACTCTGGTCAGGCCTCCCTCTCCCACTGTGACCAGAGATCATGGCAAGTGTTCTCAGTCTTCCACGATCAACCCCTTGCCATGTGCAGGGATTAGTTTGGAAAAGAATGTGTGATCAGTCCTAAACAAGACCATTTGAAGAGACATCGATGGGATAGAAGACCCTGGGGAACAGAAACATCCTGTCCTAAGAAAGAATCTCATGGAAGAGATTCCCATTCCTCAGCTGGGTGGCTTGTGACTTTTACCTGGTAACCACGGAAGAGCTAAAGCAACAAAGTTGCCCTTTGTTGTAAGAAAGTTCAGTCCTTGGAAACTTACCAAGTTTCATTTTTTGTTGTTGTTGTTGTTTATGGGGTTTTTTTGTTGTTGTTTTTTTGTTTTTCGAGACAGGGTTTCTCTGTGGCTTTGGAGCCTATCCTGGAACTAGCTCTGTAGACCAGACTGGTCTCGAACTCACAGAGATCCACCTGCCTCTGCCTCCCGAGTGCTGGGATTTTTTTTTATTTGTTTGGTTGGTTTGGTTTGGTTTTTTTATTTGTTTTGGGGTTTTTTAGGGTTTTTTTGTTTTTTGAGACAGGATTTCACTGTACAAGTTTTATGTTTTAATAAACAACATAAGAATAAGCACTACAGGGGTTGGAGAGATGGCTCAGCGGTTAAGAGCACTGCCTGCTCTTCCAAAGGTCCTGAGTTCAATTCCCAGCAACCACATGGTGGCTCACAACCATCTGTAATGAGGTCTGGTGCCCATGTTGCCAACAGTACATTGTAAGCTTAATAAATAAATAAATATTTTTTTAAAACAAAGAATAAGCGCTACAGAGCAAGGCCTTGTCAAGGAAGGAAGGAAGGAAGAAAGGAAGGAAGGAAGGAAAGAAGGAAGGAAGAAAGGAAGAAAGGGAGAAAAGATTTTTATAGTTTATTTTGAATCGTGTGCATTTTTTTCATTAAAAAAGTAAAACTGCAAAAAAAGGTACTGGGTTTTATTAATTTTAGAGTCAGGTAGTGATGGCCTCAATGATTGCTTCCCTCTGCCAAGGAAAGAAAGCCAAATTCCTGAGCAAGACTTTCAAAACCCTCCAGGGTCTTTGCCTAATCTAACCTTAGTTATCTCCCACTATCATAATGCTATGCCCCTATCCCATGGCGTACACTGCACGATGTTGGATGTCCATATTCTCTAGTGTGCCCTTGAACTCCATCTCCAACCATTTAGATACTGCAGATTCTTCCAGGTCCACCTTTAATCCACTTCGTTCAACAAGCAAATGGAAGCCATCTTTGTAACTAGAGTCATCAGATGCAAGGCTCACAAAATTCCAGCTCCCTTGCATCTTGTCTTAAAGACCCCACCACCATGTTGCTTGCAATAATCTTCTGTGCTACAGTGGCATCTCTGAGAACCAGAGACCTTTAAATACAGTGGAGAAACTGAGACCCAAGAGTTTAAAGAACTTTCTGGAAATTATGCTAGCTAATGACAGTGTGAGTAAGCTTCCTTCTTTTTTTAAATATTTATTTATTATGTATACAATGTTCTATCTGTGTATATGCCTGAAGGTCAGAAGAGGGCACTAAACCTCATTACAGATGGTTGTGAGCCACCATGTGGTTGCTGGGAATTGAACTCAGGACCTTTGAAAGAGCAGGCAATGCTCTTAACCACTGAGCCATCTCACCAGCCCAAGCTTCCTTCTTTTCTTGTTCGTCTGCATACACACGATACTTTTGATGTTTAACTGCAAGGACAGAACTTACTCCATCCAGGTGATCCCATTAGACCCCTAACTCGAGGTAGTATTGCCCATTCCGACACAACTTCAGGTCAGGATCTGGAAACCAAGGGCATCCTTTAGCCCCCAGCCCATCACACCCAGGAATCCTACCCTCTACCCGCTCGGGTCTCACACACAGGTCCCTGATAATTCCTCTAGCTCCTGAAGCCTACTCATTTCTGCATCTTCTCAAACCTAGCACTCAGGGGCATACTTAGGCGAGTTCTGGCTCCCAGTCTGATCTGCCCATGAAGAATGGGGAAGCAGAATGAGCATTGCTATCTTGATTTCATCTTCACCATGAACCTGAAGCCTGGTGTTATGTTGAGAGTCTGACGGCACAGTGGTTCACTCGTGAGAACAGGGAGTTTTATGTGCGGTGCTGGGGTGGGACCTAGGACCTTGCATGTCCAGCTGAGTGCTCTACTCTGAGCTCTGTCTCCACTCCACATAGTGTATCTTCAATCTTTAGATTTCTGTTGATTCCTTGCAATCAATGGATTTAGAAGCCCGGGGGCCTGTATCTTTTCAGCATGGAATCCTTCCATTAACAGCAGTCATTCAAACCCACAAGCCATTCTGATCAAGTCATACATCTCTAAATAGAAGGAATGAAGACGGGTTTCGGTTCACTCTGATTTTCCAACCATTAAAGCACAGCCAAGGAAATGGAGCCTAACCGCTACTTCTCTTCTTCCTCCCTCTTCCTCCTCCTCTTTGACCAGCAATTGCTGCGATCCACACTAATGAGATAGAATGTGTTAGGAACTTTCTTCACTTAACGTTGCTCATTATTAATAAATTTTGCACTGACAAGTCTAAAGCGAACACTTTGGATTTATGCACCTAACCTAATTATATATGCCGCTTGTACGCATTTCATTATTTACTTGACAGATTCATTCCTTGATGTCATAAATAATTAAACAAGAATCAAATATTAACAATCAGATACATGTTAATTCTCCTCAAATCTGAAGAAACAAACTATATTTTTTACCTTAAGTTCAACAAGCACTGATTAAAATTTCTTCATTAGGCAAATTTTATAAGCAAAGTTCTCATTCTACTTTTATTTCATCAAAAATTAAACTTGGAACAAATTATTCCAGGACTATGTCACGGGCAAAAACGAACACAGCAGTATTGCAGCAAAACACTGGATTCCCAATGTCTCACTAGCCGATCTTACGTCTGAAACATAAATCTATGTGTTCATTCATTTTCAGATGCAGCTTTATTATGCGCTGGAAACCGGTAGGGTACTGGCCGCTAGAAGCATTTAGCCAGAGGTGCTGTGTCTTGTGGAACAATGGTTTTAACCAGTTATCTCACTGCACAGCTAACTAGCCAGGCACTGTGGATGAGAGCAGAGCTCAATGACTCTGGGCTCCAAGTTTGCTCGGCTGTTGCTTTTTCTGCTTCCTGGAGCTGCTTTAAGGTCTTCTAGTCACGGGCATCAACATCTTCCTTGATCAAACTATTCTCACATTTTATCTGATTTGCTTTGGTAGAGCACACCATACAATTTCATCATTTAAGGAATATTAAAGATTCATAGATAGCCACATTACTCATAATACAAGATTAATGCCAGGCTGACAGGTTTTTGTAAAGACCTGCCTCTTTTCTCCTCGGTGCATGCACCATATCTATGTGAGCTGTACCTCTGATGTTGCATGTTGATTACTCCCTTCTCTCCTCTTTGAGTGCTAAAGAGAGAATATTATAGGATGATTGTCAGGGTCAGTGTGCCTCTGACCTACACATGTATGATTAATAATTTATGAGCCGGTCTGAAATACAGCACCAGGAAGCCAGTGGAGGACCATGGCTGCTGCCTGAGGTGACACAGACTAGCCGCTGACAATATGTGCACCCACACTTTGAGGTAGATACTCCAAGTGTCAAGGTTAGCCAGATGGAAGGAAGTGGCGCCTTTATTAGGGATTTCAAGTGCATGTGTCTCTTCCCATCTGATCCTTGCCACAACATGGAAATTTCCTTTGAAATTCATTTAGCCACCTTGTTAACTCATTGTATCCATAATAGTACAGTCTCAATTCAAATTACTTCAATTCAAATAGTATGAGAGAGAAAGTGAAAGCCAGCGCTTTCTCCTTGTTTGCCCCAGGTCTTCACACCCAGTGGTTGTCTGGGCTGTCTCTCTCCAGACTGTCTTCCCTGTTGACTCAGAGACAGAGGAGGTAGGAGGGTCCCCTCGATGCTCCAAAGTGCTATGGCACCTGCCATACTGTGCTGCAACTTGATCCTCTTACTCAACAGAGGAACACGGATACCCCAGCTTATCAGCCCGTCTGTCTGCTGCTCATTTTGAAACCTGTGTTCCATTTGAAGGGTGCACAGTGGTGTACTTACCCTATACCCTTCCTGATGCATTTCAAAGTGAAAAGCAATGCCAGACTGGAATCCCAGTACCTGGGAGGCGGAGGCAGGGGGATTGGGATTCAGGGCCAATGTGAGCTGCATGGCAAAACTGTCCAAAGAACAAAAACCAAGCTCAAAATGCCCTGTATACTGAATGTGCATTTATGAATTTGCTGACCTCTTGCTTTCCGGTAAATTTCTAATAGAGAAATCGCTAGGTCAATAACTGCTTTTTGAAACTCTTTAACCCATTAACTGGGCAATAATAAAAATATTCTTACTACAGCTTTAAATAATACACTATTTCATTAATAGAGGTGCCCTTAATACTTAAGCACAAATTAAAGGAACATATTTTTTAAAAAACTTAGTAATGCAGAATAATGAAGAAAAAGTTTTAAGCTTCAATTTTATTAGTTTTCTGTGTGAGGAACTCCAGGCAAAAGCAAACTAAAGCCTCTATATTTAATGCTTTGGTAATATGTCTTCAAACGCCATGTCTGTATAGATCATATTTAGCATCAATATCTAAGCAGCCAGTCTTCATTTTAGCCATGTAATATACAAGTAACACCTTAAAGATGTGTTTATAGAGACTGACAACTGTTTAGTGCTCCTCAAAACAGACTCAAGGAATTCTAGCTGTGGAAACATTGCATCTAGGAAGTCAAACTAATAACAATGTTGTTATGTTTATTTGAAACTATCACAAGCAAGTGGATTTGTAAAATTCTCTGCACTCAAATTGCTTGAAGCCTTCTGCCATCGCTGCCACGGTACCCAGAGTGTCTGTCAAGTTCTATTATCTGTAGTAGAATATGCTCTCAGAAAAGATGCCCTGCATCCGATGACAGGCATTTCCTATCTGCTAGGACTCATAAAAATTGGAACATTGATCATTTCTTGTAGAGATTTGCTTTAGCAAGAAGATAAAGGGAAAACGTTGTTATGCCAAATGACTGACTAGTCAAAAGTAGCCAGGACACCGAAACCTGAAAACTAGTTAATGGTTTGTAGCAAGTCAGAAATAAAGATGTTCAACCAAGAAAGTGACATTAAGCAGCAGTGGCTATAAGAGGGAAGAGCAGCCTGTCAGAATCGTGTAGGGCTGTGGTGACAGCCCAAGGATAAAAACTGGATGGTTGCTGCTCCCTCTCAGCAGGGGAAGCTGCAACAGCAGCCTCCTGGGAGTTCCCATGCACTTGCTCATAGGAAGCCTTCCCTCTAAAGATGGCAGCCGAACCCTTGGAGGCCTTATTAAAATTCTCTTTCTGTGTTACAAAGTGTGTCACATAAGACTGTTGACAGTACCCAACAGTTAATTCTTCAAGGCACAATGGAAGGGGGGGGAACGCCAGTCACGTCCGTCAGGTAGCTCAGGGGCTGACAAGCCAGTAGCTTTGCACAGTAGACTTTGTGAAAGAGAAAATGAGCCCCGGGGAAGGTGGGCCACCGCCCCTGCGATGGCAGACAGCAGGCGTCCAAACAGAAGCAGCAAGGCACAGGATGAATATTTCCTGCACAGACCGGTGTACGTTCTATCTGCAGATGAAATTCAGATACCAGCTTAAGCCCTCACCGTGTGTGGTCCAGCAGCTTGACTGGGCTGGGAAAGAACAGGGCACATAGACCAGACAGGAAACAGAACCCAATGGCTGCCCAAAGATCTTTATAGCACTCGTTTACACATTCCAAAATAACACTATTGTCAGTTTGTTCTGTTACACAGCCGGGCCTGAGTGTTGTTACATCATTTCATATGTCTACTTAAAATGTTATAATGTCTCTAAACTAATTTCCAGCGGAGTATTGCTGGTAGAGCCATCTCTAAACCATTTCTCTCTTTTTATTCTATCCTCAGCATATTTTAAGCCATACGACAAAATAAACATTTCATAACATTTTTCAGCTAAAATTTTTTTTTCTGCTAATGTCATCTCAACCAGTGGGAGGTCTCTATTTTCCACACAGCAGTGCTACATTTAAAATTATTTCTGCTATAGATTAGCTGTCCCTTAGTGAGCTATGAAAGCTAAAATCTTAGCCTCTTTAAGCCCATCTTGTTTGACAGCATGCAATATTTACGTGAAATAAAAAGCAAATATTTGTTCTTTTCATACAAGCTGTCAGCAGAAACGTGGGCTGTTTAGAAACCTGTTCAGATCAACAGAATTGGTTTTTACCACATGATCTATGCTAAAGGGTCAACGACAGGTGACATCGAAGCCTATTTGAAAGAAAAGGAGATGTAACACGCATTTATGGAATGCAAGGTGATCGTGTCAAGCTTTACATTGTCGTGTGTATTGACAACAAAAACGTTTTTGTTTGCTTCTTTAAGACAGCCCGGGTCGGTGAAAGCACTTTGCCATGCAAGCGTAGTAACCTGTGTTGAGTCACTGGAATCCATGAGAAGATGGAAGGAAAGAACCAAAGACACAAAGTTGTCCTCTGGCCTCCACATATGTGCTATGGTATGTGTACATGAGCATACATCCAAACATATTATGCACACACACACATATTAATAATCTTTATTTCAATTTTTCCGTTAAAAAAAAGAAAATGTGGTTTAAAGCTCGGCATAGTGACACAGACCTATTAACACCAGCATTTGGGAGACAGCGTCGAGAGGGACAAACACAAGGGCTACAAAGCAAGACCCTGTTTTACACCCACTCCCCACAAGCCAGAATGCCTGGGCTTCATTTTCATTTTATGCTTGCCAGAGTATTGACTTTGGGCCTACTATGAGGATATAGGCAGAAGAAAACGCTTGCTACCTTGAAAAAAATCAATTAAAGTTGTTTCGGGTCTCTGGTCTCTGAGGAACCTTCTAGCAGCTAATAGAAACATGCTCTGAAATGAGAGGACCTGACATTGTTGCTGCCTACTCAGAGAGCCTGCCCAGCTAGAGGCCCAGACAAGTTGTACTTCTGCTTGGGGACTTGGTCTCCCCTAAATATACAGGAACAAATGGCTGTTCACCCCTCTCGAAGACATATCCTCACGCTGGGTGATGTCGCAGGCTGGGGGCATCTTTCACATGCCCCAAACAGAATCCATTCTGAAGCCACAAGCACAGAACTTGTTCTGCCTCCTGCCCACAGTGTCCCATCTGCTGAGCAGACGTTTAATCCGTAAACTCCATCTCCAGGAATAACACCTATCGCTGTTAACCAGAAAATAGCGTCTTTTACAAGATTCCCTGAAAAGAGACCCTGTCAGTACCACTCAGGCTACCTCCACAGACAAGTGCTCGTGATTACTTTCTCTTCTTCGCTGGCCTGTCTGGATAAAGCAACAAGAGCTGGAGAGCCTATTCATTTTCCCCAGATGCCTTCCAAAACACACATCTGCTTTGCAGGCCGGATCAGAAATTTCATTATCTGTATTTGTATTGGTAATTCGCTACACAAAGAAAACAGGGGCCTGTGGAGGAGAGCAGGCTTAGAAGCACACATCAGACAGACAATCGTGTGCATGCAAATGCTTTCAAATTTCTGCCAGCACGTCCCCATGTATAACCCAGCAACAGGGAAGTGAATTCATTCCTCCCACTTTTTTGTTACCAAACGTGATTATGATTACAGAGGAAAATATCAGAAGATCTTGAACTTCCAGGCACAGGAACTAAACCTAACTCAAAACCTACGTCAGAGGCTAACGCCAAAACAAAATCATGGTTTTTTGTGTTTTGTTTTGATTTTCAAGAAGGGAGATAATGAAGCATCATTTGAGAAGAAGATGCCTTGTGGCGGGGGGAGGGGGAGAATGCTTTGTGGACGTTTGCAGCCTGGTTGGCAGAGAAGTAAAAAACCCTGTCACTGCGATCAAACATGTGCATAAACAGCCCACCAAAAAAAGGCAGATGACAAACCAGAAACACGCACAATAAAGAAAAGGTTCAAATTCAAACTCATAAATACAAATGTTCAATCTCAAATAAATATGCAAGAGTCAGCAAGACTCAGCGTGTATTTAGTTTGCCTTGAGATTGATTATTTCAAATACTAATGGCTACAGGCATTTGCAGAACTTCCTTTGGTCTTACTTATCTTTTCCTATCCACTGAAGATCAGCGAGAGCAGTAAGTCACACAAATGTGGACAGCAATTCAGCTCATCCTTAAAATTACGCTGGAGGGTATGGTCAGTTATAGTCACCTTACAGGTAAAGAACGGAGACTCCAAAACTCAGAGGTTTACTCAAACCTGCATAACCAATAAATAGCAGGACTGTAATTCAGACTCTCACAATGGACATTGAATACCAAGTGCCACCACACTGCTATGGTGTGAGTGTCTCTCCAAAACCATCTTGTAATTCAATTGTCCTTTGACAACTTTAAAGGATAGGACCTTAAAAGGTAGATTAGGTCATGAGAGCACCAGCCCCATGAGCAGATTGGGGCTGTTATCAAGAAAGTGAGTTAGTCAACCCAAGGAAGTGGATTAGTTAGAACATGGCTTCATAAACTGTGGGTCAGTTATGGGGTGGCAATACCTGAATGTGGGGATTATTTTTAAAAAATGGCAATAGTAAAAGACTCCTGAGTGCACATGGCCAATAGTAACTCAATGACCAACATGAGTTCAGGATCACATGTTTGATGAATCCGAGGTGTTTCGGGCAAGGCTCATCTTTGCTGCAACACATGACTTCATGCAGCCTTGGTTCTGAGAGCACAATGCGAGCAAGACAAAAAACCTAATTTATTCTGTCCTGTAGGATTACCCAGATACGTTCATGTGTCTACCCTCGGAGCGGAAACCCTCAGAATAAGGAGTATATGCTTATCGTTGCAACCCCCAGGCCCAGGGCCAATCCTCTGTTGACATGTACCCAGACTTTTCACATGAACTGATTCATGAAGCTGCTCCAGGTACATTCTTTCACTTTCAAGTTCGAGGACATCTTTTTATCACCCCAAAATACACAGGCTCAAGCCAACCTGCATCCTGTCACACCTGAGTGACGGGATCCCCATGGCAAAAGGAGATATGCTCTTTTGTTACTCACACACCCTCATCGAGGACCTTGGATTTCACCCAGACGAGAGAAGAGTGCAGCTCTGCCTTTCTAAGCCAGGCGATTTTGCTGTTGTTTCCATTCAGCAAATGTTGCATTTGCTAAAAATGCAAAGCACAGGACTCCCTGGGTCCTCTCCAGAGGCCTCCGTGTGCAGTGTCATCATTTGGATTCCACTAGAGTAGAAATGACCTTGGCCTTGCCTTGAATAATTTAATTTCAATCTAAAGTCCTTGTCAAGCACCACCATCCTCAAATTTTGCAGTCCTGGGGCTGAGATATGACCCAGCCTGAGGCTGAAATACCACACAAGCAGGAGGACCTGAACTCAGTCTCTGGGACCTCTGTAAAAAGCTGGGCCGATGGAGGCATGTTTATGATCTCAGCACTGAGAAGGGACATCCCTAGAGTTCACTGGTCAGCCTTCCCTGCCTACTGGTGAGAAACTTGTGACAGATCCTGTGTCAAGATACAATAGGCTAAGCCGGGTAGTGGTGGCGCACACCTTTAATCCCAGCACTCGGGAAGCAGGCAGATCTCTGTCTCGAAAAACCATTAAAAAAAAAAAGAGCTCAAGAGATGTCTCTGCTTTCTCCCCAATCAGAAGGACCTGAGTTCAGATCCCAGCACCTACATAAGAAACCAATAGTTCAATGCAATCCTGTAACTCCCATTTCAAGGCAGGGAGAGACAGAGAGATCACTGGGGCTTGTTAACTTCCAGCCAGCCAAGTTCAGGGAGAGACCCTGCCTCACAGGAACTACTGGGCAATGTTAGAAGAGGACACCTGACAGGCACGGATGTCCATACAGACAACAGTACACATATCACTCTTCAAATAAGACCTCAGAAAAGGAAGATAAAAACAAGGTAGACAAGAAAGAACAAGAAAGAACAGCCAAGCTTGACACCTGGCCTTAATATATATGTTCTAAAAATATGTAATTCTAAGGCTACGATATTCCTCCCTTCCTCCTGGGCTAACATCTGCCCAGCCTTGCTTGTGGCTAGGTGTGGCCATGCGACAGAGTTCTCTTTACATAAGACAGTGATGTGTACAACTTCCAGATCAGCCGGGCAATGGTGGC
>NW_004949109.1:6769717-6794840 GCF_000317375.1 Microtus ochrogaster
AAAACTTCCAGATCATCTGCTAAAGACTCCTAGGGTTTTGTTTTAAATAATTTAGAAACGGGGCGGGGCATGGGGGCATCTTTGAGGAATACATGGGTGTCTGTTCACCTGCTTGGCTGTGGGGAGATACGGCAGTCCATCATTCAAAACTGCTACTAAAAAACAAACCAGGAGGTCAGCAAGATGGCTCAGTGGGAAGGCTGACTCTAATTCCCAGAATCCATATGATGGGGGGGAAAGAACCAACTCCCACCTTCTTCTGACCTTCACATGTGAGCTGTGGCACACAAACAAACAAACAAACAAACAAACAAATAAATAAATAAACAAATAGCAAAGGAAGAAAGAAACAGAAATGGAAAGGGACTTGCCCCTGCTGTGCTCGCTCTTCTTTCCCACTGGCCGGGCTAAGGTGGAAACCACACTTTGCAGACAACAGGCTCCTCCTGGTCTTGGGATGCCTTCCTGGAGCCAGGCTTGCCCTCCTGCTCTGGGAGAGTTGCTTGAAAGACAGACTGATTGATTTATCAGCCATGTGAGCTGTTGCTCTGATGTCTCCCTACCACTCTCGGAGTCTGCAGGCTAGTCCAGTTCCTCATTTGTTTCCATTCAGTGTGAACCTTTCTCCTTCACTCTATCAAAATAACCCATAGACTCTCACCCGCTTTCGCCAACCTTGTACTTCTTTCTGGTTGTTTTGTAGGCCGGTGCCTATTAGAATAGCATAAACGTTCACTGTGGTCATGTACGGTTCACAGCCCCTGTCTCCTACTCTGAAGATGGAGCTGTATGCATACCTAGACTCTCCTAAAACAGCCGCACTGTGTTTTAATGTGTGTGTGCATATTTGCACATGTGTGTCTATGTGTGTGTGTGTACAGGCACACTTGTGGCGCTGCACTAATGTAGAGGGCAGAGGGCAGCTTTCTGGAATCAGTTCTTGCCTTCCTCCTTGCTGAGGTGGGGCTTTGCTTATTTCTTCTGTCAGCTGTGGTTTCCTAGTCCTCAAGCTCCAGGACAATTCCCCCGCGTCTGGTTCCCATCTCAGGGTAGGGGAGCTGCGATTACAGATGTGCACCACCACTGTGCAGGCTCCTGGAATCAAGTCTGGATCATAAGGCTTGGGTAACTGGTGTTTTACCCAGTGACCAGTTCCCTGGCCCTCATTTTTTACTTTTGTACATTTTTTACTGTTTGTCTTTCGAGATAGGATTTCACACTATAGCCCAAGCTTGCCTAGAATCTACTAGGTGGCTGACATGGCAACCTTGGATTAAATTGTTCCTAGCTAGGTGTTGTGATTCCCACCTGTATGTAACACCATCACTACAGAGATCAAGTCAAGAACATCAACAACTATGGGTTCAAGTCCAGCCTGGGCTATACAGTGAGTTCCAGGAAAGCCTGGGCTACAGAGCATGACCCTGTCTTTAATACAAAACAAGTAAATAAATAAGTAAACTGCCCCTGATAGAACTTGATGCCAAAGCCCTTTACACAAAATATCACATTTTGGAGCTTGGAACTTGATTCTTTAACATAGCTGTAGGCAAACTTTTGATCCAGAAAAATATCATAAATCATTATATTAAAACTAAGAATGAAGGCTGGGAATGTAGAACACTTACCAAGCGTGTAAAAATATCAAAACAAAACACACAACACCAACAAGAAGGAACAACTTAGGATGAAATGGCAATGTCTGGAAAATCTCAACCAGAAAACAAATTGGTTTGCTGGGTGACTCACTGCGTCACATGCTACAGCTTCCATGATGAGAGCTTTTTCCTTTTTTTTTTCTCTTAAATTTTATTTTATTTTATTGGAGGGGGTGTTGTAAGGACAGAGGGTGGATATAATTGATGGGAAATGAATGGAATTGAGATGCATGATGTGAAAGACAAAAATAAATAAAAAGGAAGTTTTAAAAATTTTAAAAATGGTTTAGAAAAATTTAAGCTGGTCATGGCAGCAAATGGCTTTAATCCTAGCATTTTGGAGGCAAAGACAGGCAGATCTCTGTGAATCTGAAACCAATATGTATGTGGTCTACATGAGTCTAGGCCAGCTGGGGCTATATAGTAAGACCCTGTCTCAAAAGAAAATGTCATTCATTTGAGAGACGGTCCAGCAATTAAGAGTATGAACTGGCCAGGCAGTGATGGAGCACACCTTTAATCCCAGTACTTGGGAGGCAGAGGCAGGCATATTTCTGAGTTCAAGGCCAACCTTGTCTACAGAGTAAGTTCCAGGACAGCCAAGGCTACACAAAAAACCCTGTTTCAAAGGACCCCATGCTCAGGAATAGCTGACCAACACAAAACTAACTCCATGACTGCTTTTGTTTTTGTTGGACTTCTTGTTTAATTTTGTCTTGTTTTAGTTTCTTTTTTGTCTTATTGGTGGCTTGATTTTGTGTATGTGTGTGCATATGTGTGCGTGTGCGTGTGCGTGTGTGTGTGTGTGTGTGTGTGTGTGTGTGTGCTCAAGGAGAGAGGAAACAAAGTTATTTGGGTGGGAAGGGAGATGAGGATTGTTTGAGAGGAGTTTAGGGGGACACATGATCAATATATATTTTATGAAAAAAAATAATTTAAAAAGGTGCATACTGCTCTAGTGGAGACCCAAGTTCAGTTCCCAGCTCCTAAGCTAGGCATCCACAACCACCTGTGACTCCAGCTCCAGCAGAGCCAGCGCCCTCTTCTGGCCTGTGCAGGCACTAAACTTATATACATATCCAACCTGAACCCTTCCTACACGAACATAATTAAAAACGTGAAAATGAAAAATTTTTTTAGTCCTTAAGCCACCCTGTAGCTGGGCCATTTTTTTCTCCTCCTTCTAAATTGGGAAGAGCTCAATGCTGCTTTGGGATTCCTGCATTTCAGGGTGCTTAGAGGCAGTCTGCCCAGTCTGGTACCCCCACAGGCCATGCACGCCTGCACAGAGGCCTGAGGGGTCTGCCATAGACTGAGCTTCAACCAGGAGTATGGGTTATGTGGACGGAAGATACCTTCTGAGAGGAGCTCCCAACCGTGTCATGGATTGCCAGAGATCATCATGATTTTAGAGGCCAGTTTTCTAAAGTCCCTGAATAAATTTGACAGACAGATCTGCAAATGGAAAGCTGAAACCAAACACAAGTCGTGCTCATTAACCTAACAAAGAGGAATTTGGCTTCCTGCTGAACTCTGTCCACTGTGCTGGCCACTGCCAGCCTGCAACTGTGGGCGCGCCCGTGCACACACACTCCACCCTCCCTTCTCCTTCCACTCAGACCAGTGCTAGGCTGTGATTGGTTGGGGATGGAATTATGGGAGTGGACAGAGGGGGGTTGGAGACTGCAGGTCACACGTGTACTGAGTCTGTCAGGGAGAGGAAACAGAACTAGGGGTGGCAGAGAAAAGGGGACAGAGCAAAGCCAAAGGGGCTGGGGTTGGCAGTGTGTGAAAAAGGCCGAAAAAGCAGCAGCAGCAGAACGTGTGTGTGTGTGTGTGTGTGTGTGTGTGTGTGTGTGTGTGTGTGTGTGTGTGTGTGTTTAGAAAGAGAGGCCAGACTTTTAAGAAGCTTAAGAGGTTAAGTAAGATTCCATTGCTTGATGGTATTAGGTCTTAGTCAAGCTTTAAGCTCCTTCAGTGGGTTTGTCAAAGTCACCCTGGCTCCTGGCTTATGTGGACCTCTGTGACATAACAGCAGACACTTAAGAAAATGCTCACCTGTCTGCATAGTTGAATATTTTAACCTACCACCTCCTTATTAGGTGGCCATGTTAGCTCATACACATCACAGTAGACGCAGCACCTAATCAGAAACAGACTGACCAAAGTAACCAAGCAAAACATTCCAGAGAATGACCAAAGACTTCTCTTGGGTCAAAGAGAAGAGCAGCTCCAGGCAGAGGATTATTATGACTACAGTGTCAGCCTCCCGAAAGGAATGCCATTGCCACTGCCCCACAGCCTCTCCAGAGAAGAATGGGGACCAAGTCTCTGTGACTTGGAAGTAGGTACTCAACTGGCTTTGTTTGCCCTCAGGATAGCTGGCGATTCCCAAGTCCGAGGAGGCTCTAACCAGGCTCTGGGGCCTGCTGGGGCTTCAGGAAGGGCCTGTGGGCCTCTTGTTTCCATAGGAGTCATTCCACAGTGTGCTCTGCCTCAGTCGACTGCGGCTAGTGTCATAGGAGAGGGGATCCGAGGTGAAATGGGGTTCCCATCTTCCAGCAGCTTCTGCCTGAAGACAGGGATGGCCAGGTGGCAAAGCATGCGTATTAGAGTCCTGAGTGTTGTCAGGAAAACACCTGGAGATGGTGAGGGCAGGGCTGTGGAAACACAGAAGGGGCACCGGACTTTAGCAGGTGTAGTCAGAGCAGCGGGACATTTCGTCAGAGTAATAAATGACTAATAGAAACTGGCCAAGTCTGGGGACTTTGGGAAGGACTTGGGTGAGTCCTTTGTAAGCAGAGGAACCAACACACCTCAGAGGGGCTCCCGCCTGCTCTGAACGCTCGCTCTCGTGCACAGAAATTATTCTCAAAGAAGCAAAACCAGAATAACACTTAAGTGACTGGCCCAGGCGCTCACTTTAAACTCGCCGCCACACTCCCTGCCTCTCCAACAGAACCTTGTCTTGAAGGGGGACTATTCATTTATTCTAATGATAGAATGTCATGCTCTCTAGATTGGCCTTGGACCCACTATGTAGCACGAATGACCTGACCGGATTTCTCCCTCTAACTCCTGAGTGTACAGTGTGCCTGCATGCTAGAAGAGGGCACCAGATCTCATTACAGATGGTTAGGAGCCACCATGTAGTTGCTGGGTACTGAACTCAGGAACTTTGGAATAGCAGCCACTGCTCTTAACCGCTGAGCCATCTCTCCAGCCCTCCACTTGTCCTTTGTAAAATAGCCTCAAGAACACCAAGTGGGAATACATACAAGGGCCTCTGGATTGTTCTGAGAAGGAATCCAAAGCACTATGGTTTCGAAGATATTTCTCTTCTTTAAAGCAGTTTAAGGCTATCTATAAACCCCTGCTGTTTCTGACACAGACTCACAGGAAATAACATGCAAAGGCACTGAGATGCCCTGTGCAGGTTTAATGCTAATCTTCACTACTTACACCAGTGGGTTTGGATGACTGTCGGCCTCTAAAACCTCCATCCCTATCATTTTAGGAGTGCTTATTTGGTTCTCTCAGGCCCGAAGCTCTAGGGAACATCCGTAGGACACTCTGTGCCCAGATTTCTTGTGATGCTGATGTGGAAATGGCGGTCCAGAGAGCTGGAAACTGCCCTTGAGTACTATACAGCAGCCGAGCCAGAATCTGGCTGGACAGACATCCAGATCAATATTGTCTCTAGTTAGCCGGGCTTCGGTCTGTCTGCTCTATACCCTGCTTAACATAAGCAGAGCTGATGGTGGCACACCCCTTTGTTAGAGAGAGAGAGAGAGAGAGAGAGAGAGAGAGAGAGAGAGAGAGAGAGATCCCTCTATGAAACCAGAGATCATGTGCACACACGGCCAGTGTGTTCACCTACGCTATTAATAGCTGTCGGGTTTGTGCCGGTTGCCCATGCCTTGTTTTCAGTTGTTTATCTTCATTGCTATCCCGCTGAAATAATAATACCAATCACAACTACTAGTTCTTCTTGCTCAGTGTGAAGGATAATGTTAATATATCGATGCAAATGTCGAGTGTTTATCACCGCACATTCATTTCAACGGAACCAAAGCTGAAGAAATCACTCCTTAACGAGGCCATCCCAAACAAATTTTTTCACCAAGTATGTTGATAGATCAAATCCTATTAGCCCTAACTAAAATTCTTTCCTGTGGCACTTGGTTGGAATCAAGACAACAAAATGAGTGGAAACCAGTTCATTCCCTCCCTCCCCCGAGATTTATTAGCCACACTTGTTCTATTAAAACATAAGTTGTTATAATGGCAGAAAGTTTTTAAGGTGACAATTACAAATATCAAGAGCAGTCAATACTCAACTCTGAAGAGCATTTATGAATAATAATGCATTAGGAGAGGTCAATTGGGCCTTTGATCTGAGTATTCTGGGCCTCCGCCCTCGATTTGTTAGTAAAGTCTTCCTTATCGGCAGAAGGAGGCAAATGATCCCAGCAAACGTCTTAAATGTGCAACTTTGCTTATCTTCCTGTATTAATGATCCTCGTGGCAGTTGTTGTATTAACCTTATCACACAGCATAGCAATACGGGAGGCCTAATGTGCAAGAAAGGGAAGAAACATTCCGTTTAATCTCAGGGACCTTTCCCTAACCTAGCAATTTTCTGACTGTCAAGCAGAGTAAAAAATGAAAGTTGGGCTTTTACTGGGTTTTTTGTAAAATCACAAAGAAGCGCGATGTTTTCAAATGGGCAACTCACTAAACATCAGCGTGAAGGGAACCCAGATAAAATTACTCACTAACGCCTGGGTCTGGTGAGGTCGGCTAAGTTGTGCTGCCCAGAAGATAGGAAGTGGGTCTTGAGAGGGCCAGTCTCCTTCTGTCTGTGGGTAGGCACTGCCCAAACGCCCGACTGTCCCTGGAAAGTTCTTTATCATGCTGTCCCTGTCCACATGGAGGGGATCCCAAGTCTCTCATCTTTCTAATTCCTTCTTCACTTTGACAACAAAAGGAACCTTGGCCTCAAGACTCTTCCATCTATATCTCAGGATACTTGAGAAACCATCTAACTTTCAGATTGGAATTAGTATTTCCTTCCAGCACAAACGCTGCACTCACCACACACTGTGGCAGGGTGAACTCAGCCCCTTCCACTTGCCACGCCAGGTAATTTTTTTTTCATTATTCTTTTAATGCAAAGCAGGGCTACTGATTACAGAAAAAGCAGCTTGGCTCTAGCAATAGGTCTTCTCCAGTAACCCTCACTGTCATGGAAATTCCAGCCGCTACAAGAATAAGAGCCTCAATCCATATTTGCCAGCTCTAATATGAAATCTGTCAGAACCCAAATTAATGAGTTCCAAATTCCTTACATCACGATAACAGGTTAAGACTGGTCAATTAATTACATAAATCCTTCCCGATTCATTGTGCGTTTGCAGCCCAGATTGTGTCTTACATTACTCCATGACACAAGGCCTTTTGGCTCCTGTTGTTCCGAAGAAAGGCCCTATTTAAGTGGAAGCTGCCTGCCACGGCAAAATGTTAAATGTCACACGTTAAATGTGCACTTTTCTGTAATTGCTTTTGTTAAAAAAAAAAAATTAAAGTATGGGGCTCCTAACACCCCGCCGTGCTGAGGGCTGGGATTGTCCTGAGTGCCAGCACGGTCAGTACCTGTGCTCTGTCTCCTATAATTCAGACTCTTCCGGACCCAAGCTTTGCTCCAAGAAACTAGAAGGTTGTGTTTGTGAAAACAGCCCAGTTCCCCTAAGATCAGTAGTGGCAAATACAGACAGTTGAGATGCTCTCTCTCTCTCTCTCTCTCTCTCTCTCTCTCTCTCTCTCTCTCTTTCTCTCTCTCTCTCTCTCTCAAAGGAAGAGATTAAGATCTGATTCCAGCTTCTCTTGTCAGGTAGTAAAGGTGCAATTAAATGTGTAAGCCATGGTGGACCTAGTTAACTTGAAAAGGAAGGCACATTATGCAAGTGGATACTGTACATGGGTAGTTCTTGTCGCCAAAAAAAAGGATGCTCCTGACGGCTTTGCTATTTGGATTTGTAACTGGTATGCACATATGGAGGGTAGAATTGAGGACACAGAGGGCCACGAAGCCATTCAGGCCAAACGTTTTGCTCTTTGAAAAAAATAAATAAAAACCATCCAAATGAGCTTGGAGTCACAGCTAGGTGGACCGTGATCTGAAACCGTGACTCTGGACCCCTAGCGCTTCTCCCCGACACCCCACCGTATTGCTTTGTGGCCGGATGCAGGATGCAGAGATACCGTTTCCTAAACCATCTCACAGCAGCCGTGGGTTCTGGCGAGCACCAGCGAGCAGATGATGCTCTGGGCAGAGCCCGCGGGGTACCAGCTGCGCCGCACTGCCCGACAGCGACCCCGTCCGTCCACCAGAGGCCTCGCATCGCCGGTCATCCCTAAGTGACCTGGATTGGCAGCTTGGGGACCTATATGTCCCCACGCGTGAACACACCGGCCTCATCCAGAACCAGGCAGCACGTGCTCCCTCCCCAGTGGCCCAGTTCTGCCATCAGGCACAATTGTCCGCACAGGGTCCAGAGGAGAGATGGATGTTAGCGTATTGGGCTCCGGTCTGGGAGGTTCCAGGCTCCTGGGGTATGCACAGCACAGCGTGGAGCCAGCTAAGCCGATGGAACCGCGTGCACGCTCTCGGCGGGCAGCAGCGTCTGAAGAACAAAGGCCCACGTGCCTCCCCCACCCGCGCCACCATGTGTGCAGAGGCTTTGTTTGGTCCTCACTGTCCGGTGCGGGACGCTGGCGGTGCCCGAGGCAGGTGGGCCGTGGTAAATCGCTCTCCACCCGCCCACTCCAAATGGCTTCCCCGCCCCACCCGGTTCGCAGAACAGTTGCTATGGGTTACCGGGGCGGTTGCCATAGGTTACCGGATCGAGGAAGCGGGAGCGTGCGTGGGATGGCGGGAGCGTGCGGGCTGCTGAGCCGAGGCCCACGGGGGTGGGGGCTGAGCTATAAAGAAGGCCCAGGTAAGAGCCGCAAATCCACGCGTTATGCCACGCAGAGCCTGCCGACATCGGCAGCATCTGCGCTTCTCTTTAGCTTAAGCCGAGTGGATTCTGCAGAAATTTTTGTAGCTTAGTTTCCTTCTCTCCCTCTTTTCCGCTTTATCTTTTGAAAAGAAGTCTTTGGAATTTTGAAGAAAAAGGGTCATGGACTACCAGAGTTTGCGCAGCTAAAATAAATTAGTGCCCAATGTACTGTTCTTAACAAGGACCTAGAAGTTTCCTACAAGATGGAAGGGCAATTGTATCTGACTTAAAGGGACAACGGTGACGCGACTGTAAGATGCATATGGTCACGAACAAAGCCCCAAACCTTTTGTAAATACATCAATATCCAAAGTTATTGTTTCTTTACATGCGGTTTTTTTTAGCTCCATTCTATTAAAATGTCTGTATTTCTTGCGCTGACTTGCAAAGAAAACTGCACCCATGCCTTTAATGAATGTCAAGTTGCCACAACTAAGTTCAGACATTTTATATTTGGAAAAGTGTTCATAGCAAATTAAGAAACAGTTTTCTTCCAAAACAAAACTGGACTGAAATAAAAGGTTTCCTCTGTGAAAAAAGACGCAGCATTGTATTTCTGGGGTACTAGCTAACTAATTTAAATATTAAGAGGAAGGCGATTTAGAAACTGAATATGCCTTCCTAATTTTTGCATTGAAAAAACAAGTCCTTTCATGCAAATACTTAAAACCTTATTGTACACATTTAACTCGATGATAAAGCACCAAAATAAGGAAGCCGAGTTAAAAACAACATCCAGCTACCACTATTGGATATAACATGGCTTAGCTAAATAAATTTGATAAAAATCCTTAATGTCATACAAGAAATTCTATACTTTTGCTCCTCTATGTTGCATAAATCTTGTTTGTATTTAATTGTTAAAAAGATTTGAAGTAGACTCGAACAGTTCTAGCGATATCTATTTGGTATCTTAGGGAATGAAAGTTAGAGCGAAGACAAACATCTGTGGTTTCCCTGGTGGGTTGTTTTTTTTTTTAATTGAAAATTTTAACTAGAATTTTAGCAAGTGAGACTTTAAGTCTTAAGTAACAGGTTGCTGACTTTCATTGTTGACACCGTTAGCTCTCTATAAAGTGAGCTTTAAAACAAATTCATAGGATTATGACCTTCCAGATGTAAGGTCTACCCTTGCAGAATTATCCAGGAAAACAGGGTTTTGCCGAAATGTAAATCATAAGGCATCCAGAATTAGCATCATGGAAAGCTTAATTCGCATAAAAGTAGTACTAAATGTCCATCTATTTAGTTACTTTGTTCTCCTCCAGACCTAAAAATAAAAAACAAAGCAAAGCAAGTGCCCACTGGAAACTGAAGGTGATTTAAATATCTGGGCCCCCAAAAGCCAGTCTGAAAAGGCAAGTGCTTAGATGTCACAGCAGCTACCGCAGAGGAAATACAACTGCTGCAAACGTCAAATCAAAGTTCTTCAGTCAAAAATTACCAGGAATTTTAAAAACACTGAATTTAGGTCTGAGACTGTAGAAATTATTCTGTTACGTAAAATAAGTGATCCAACAACGTTTTTTTCCATGTTTAATGTGAAAACAATGACGTCATGAAGTTTACAGAGCAAATATTAAGCATCACTCAATATTAACTTCAATGATTACATCATCTCATCAATAAATAGTAGGGTAACTGGTGGCATAGTATATGCTTTTCAAAAATGATGTAAACCATAAATGCTGCAAATTCATAACTACTGAGGAGTGGGAATCGCCCTAGAACTTCCCATGCAGTGAGAGAAACAGCTGCTAAATCTTCCTGCATTAAATTAACACTAGAGGACAAGATGGAAGACACTGAACAGAAACAAAACCGTTACAGAAGTTTCATGTTTCACATGGGATTTTTAAAAAGGAGAAAGTATAAAGAAATTGTTCTTACGCCAAATTTAATGTTTCTGTTTCTTTTTTACCAGTTCTCTGAGACAAGCATTTCCAAGGACAACTCAATAACTTTTGATTAGCACAATAACTACTAAACACCCAATGTAAATGGCTGCTTGTTGCAGCAGCTTTTGCTCCTAGTGAGAGTGGGAGCCATTCCGTGAAAGCAACAAGTCATCTGTCTCACTTAGAGGGAAATACTTTCTTTCAGCTTCTTTTCATCAGCAGGGAGGACTTAGCTAACTACCCAGGAAAAATGCTGCTTTTCTGAAACTGGAAGCTCACAGTGGACCCAAGACATCCTATCTTTGGGCCACAAAGAGAGAGACAGAGAGAAAGAGAAAGAGGAAGAGGAAGAGAAAGAAGAGAAAGAGAGAGAACTATTCTACTCAAATTAAGCCAATCTTCAGGTAGATACCTTAAAAGAAAGGGCTTCTAAAACACCGATATGAGCTCTGACATTAGCAACCTGACTTTCACTCCAAAATTATTGAAATAGTTATGGGTAAAAATAATTTAGCTCTTATAAAAACCTTCTTTTAACTTAAAAATTTGTAGTGAGGAGCCCCCACTGGCAAAAGTTACGTGATTTTTTAATGCACATTTTTAAAATGTCAGAAAATAAATCATAAGCTATGATTCTAACTGCACAATGGTAAAATGACTTGTTGCCAGAAGCCATGTTTAAGCTGATTTTGGACAGTGAACGTGTATTTCTAAATCTACAAATGGCAAATTTAAGCAAAATTACGAACACTTCTTCTATGTTTTCCCTAAGATGTAAACATTATTTTAGTACGTCTTTATTTGTAAGACATATTCTCCATTAACATGTGAAATAGCATATGGGAAAGTTTAAATACTCTTAAATATTTCACTCAAACACCCCAAAGCAAAGCATTTTCCAGAGTAGGGGTCAGTCTCCACAGAACAAGAGCCACGTACCAAAGAGGCGGTTTGCTGTGCCGGGACTCTGTACGCTGGCTCCAGTCACACACTGTTTACTGAGACTTCCCCATTGCCATCGCAAGGATGCTCTGTCTCGGTTTTAAAGGCTACTGATACACCTAGCTCTTTAAAATGCAGTTGAGAGCAATTAGATTATGTTTTTATACATACAGCATATAACTCACTTCACTTGAGGGCAGGATCGTATTTACAAGTCTTATATGGCAATAAAGGGTTGTATGGCATTCACAGACCTTACTGCTTTATACAGAAGCCTGGCTAAAATTAGACAACATAAAAATACTAGCACTAAGAACCCACCACTGTAAGTATTTGACTACCTAGGATAGTGACAGTGGCATTAGGTAAGGATCTACTGTGAGCAAGCGTTCTCTCTGGCTGGGCACAGTTTTGTGCCAAAGGTGGCAGCCCTGGGATTCCCCCTCAGGACTCCTGCAGCGCCGGGGTTGCTTTGCATCCATGTGAACTGCTGTCATCGCTACTGTGGCCAAGCCCAGAGGAGGAACTGGAAAAGAAGAGAGGGGGAAAATAATAAAAAGAGGAAATTGGTTTTCACAACACACTCAAAGCCTGAGTAACAGAGGGGAACTTTCATTATCTCCAGTCACAAAGAGAGACAGGAAATTTGGACTTTTAATTAGCCATTTGGAGTGCAGTTGGATATTTTTTTAGCTAGATAATTTAAACGCGAATAATTCAAGTCTGACTAAATGAAAGTCACATAATCAGAATGCAGATAATTGAATTTCTGCTGCATTCATTAATTCAGTGTGGAGGTGTGTGTGAAGACCACTATGATGAGCTGTCACAGCTCAATAAAATCTCAGTCAATTAATTTTTTCATTATCTTAGTATTACATCAACAAAAAGCAAAACGTGTATCTATCTATGTGCATGCACGTGGACACTGCGTTAGATAAATATGTCTGTTGAGCCCACGTGCAAAGGAATACCTTTCGGAATCGTAATCTACGTCATTGTCTTTTTTTCCCTCTTCATCTTCTTCAGGGAACCGTCTATTCATCAAGGCGAACTTGTGAATTGCTTCTTCCACCGAGTACTTGGTCTGCCCGGAAACACACGCTTCAATGTCCTCGGAGTTCAGATGGCTCTGCAAGAAGAGGTGGAGGCTGCTATCGGAAAGCAAAAGTGCGTTCTGCAGGACTCTGTATTAAAAAAAGAAAAAGAGGAAAGAAAGCAATTGATGGAGCAGGCGTGGGCACAGACCGGGTAGAAGACAGGAAACCCTTACCACGGTGCTCCTGATCTCTCCACTCTGAGAACTTTGCCCCGACGCTGGCCTCTGCCCACCAACGAGATAAAAACATATGCTAACTTTTTCCTTAATTATTTGGAATCTTAGGTGAGAAAGAACGTGACGCTGATGGCTAAGGACATCTGTTAAAAGAATAACCACAAGGACATTTCTCCAATTTAACCATCTGTTAAGACCATGTGGATTAATTATGGAAATATTTTGCTGATACAGGTAGAGAATTTTATTCTACTTTTAAAAATGGATGGCCAGCAGAGTGTCAGTGCCGCGGTCTTTACTGGATCAGCTGTCATGAAACATCCAAACTTTCAGCTACCGTTAAACTTATACGGAAAGGCCAATGTACTAATCCTTGGCATACTCCACACTAAAACTTCAGCAGTGACCGCTTTACCCAGGGAAACATTCACAAGGGCTCCTTTCAGGTGGCTTTTCTAACAACCTAAATCTAACTAGAAACTTCTGCAGGATCTTCAGGAGCAATGCATCTCTTGCCAAAATAAGCAACCAAGTAATTTCGATCCCAAACCTTTATCCCACGGAGTTCACACTGGTGGTTCAACAGGACAGACTGACGCGGATGAGAAAGAAGTTTCAACTAAAGCATCCGGACCCGACGGAGGGTTAGAAACTGGCCCAGCAGCAGGAAGCTGGCATGGTCTTATGCGTGTTCTCAGCCGAGCATATGCTTTTCTGGGGTGCCACAGAATAAGAAACCAAGCCAGTGCCCCTCCTCACACTTAAATAAAAACTGGCTTTTCATCTTTTGAGCTAATATCTTTGACATATGATAACTGAGTCTCCAGTAACTGTTCAGTGGTGACATTACAGGAGATACTAGGGCCAGGATATGGGAAAGGGGGAAACACTACAACCCATGTGTCATTTTGCCCAACATGGGATTTTTCTCATTCACAGACTATGAAAACCAGACCATATATTTCAGACCAAATGAGCCTTGCTTTATATCTTGTATGTTTAAACAAATGATCAGAAAAAAAAAATTCCTTTCTGGCCATTAATAGCAATTTTGTTAAATACCGAGGGCATCACAATAGCACATCCTTATCTTCCAGATAACAAAATTACTTCTTGAAGAAGGCAAATGTCTACAGACACACGAAGTCCAGTCCTCCCCTTTGCCTCCACAGACTTACAGATGTAATTCGAGGGGAGGGAGGCTCTTTACTAAGAGCAAAGCAAGACAATTATGCTTTGCAAAGAGAAAATCTCCAGCAAGGACTCTAAGTGCTCAACTCTGCGTGTCTTCTGGCCTGGTCCTCCCGGAAGATGGCCGTACGGCCATCTGCCAAGCAGGAAGAACCTTTGACTGCACTAAGATCTGTCTTCCTTGCTTACAAATGCTTCCCATCCATGTCTAAATAATTCAAATTAGGGAAGCGATTCATGGCAACAAGCCCCCAAGACGAACTTGGACCCGCTGTGAAGTCTGAGCCGCGTGTTTCCCGTGGCCGCCTGCTGGAAGCTTCCCACCCGCCACAGAACAAGTGGCTGTTCATAGGATTGTACACACGGCTTTGTTTCTGTTGGAAATGTGTTTTATTTTCTCTATAAAATAATGGGTGATCTCTAAAATTGATTTTAGATGGTTTGAGGCATTACTGCACAGGAGTAATGTGCACTAATGGCAACGATATTGGACACAAATTCATTTTAGCTTTATTTCATGTCTAAAGCAATTCCACTGAGCCTTGAACTGCTCACGTGCTGTTATTAACTGGCTGGGTACCTAACACATGGGCACCGCAAACAAAAGTGACCAGAGTGCAGGCTGATGGAGACCTCAAGGCTACTGTCCCTTTTCCTCTGCTATAATTCAATTTCCAATTTGACTGCGCTTTAGTCTCCTTAGTTCCCAGTTTTCTGCTGAACACTGCCACCTGGAGGACAAAGGGTAAAAAGCCAGAGAACAGGCCACCCCATTCAATAGAAAGAGGGGTAAAAGTGGGGGACAGGAGACAGACACTACCCTGAATACTCACACCCACAGGGCCCTGAGAGAGTTCAAAACCAGTACACCCACTAAGCTTGGTTTTATTTTTTTTAGTTTTTGGGTCTTGATAGCTAAGTTTAGACCACCAGGACTGTACACATATGAATTTGAAACAAAAACTACTTTAATATATTTTGTTTTCATTTTGTGGTCAAATAGCTTACACTGTAAAATTTAGAATGCAAATCTTAAGAGTCTGAAGTGGTGGGACTCACCTATAATCCCAGCACTTAGGAGGCTGAGGCAGGAGAATTAAGAGTTCCAAGCTAGCCAGAACAACATTGTGAGACCATCTCAAGTAATAATAAATTTTAAGGTATTTTTTAAATTTAAAAGATGCAACCTATAGTTGGGCAATGGTGGCACACGCCTGTAATCCCAGCACTCTAACTCAGGAGTTAGAGACAAGTGAATCTCTGTGAGTCAGAAGCTTCCATAAAAATAAATATCTAGGTGGTTGTGGTGGCGCACACTTTTAATTCCAGCACTAGGGGGCAGTAGTGGGCAGAGGCAGGCAGAGTTCTGTGGGTTCAAAGCCAGCCTGGTCTACAGCTTGAGTTCTCCGACAACCAGACCTACCCACATATTGAGACCCCCCCAAAAAAAATAAAATAAAATAAATATATATTATTTTCAAGCCTTTATAGTGGGAGTTTTAACAAAGCAGCCTATAGAATGTCAAAGGGATTTCTGAAAACATATTTACAATGCAAGTCGAAGTTGCTTTTCCCCCTACTCCCCCCCCCCAACAATGCTAGACAAAGCAAGGCCTGCTTTCCCCTTCACTGGACACAGTGAAGTCTGGTTTTCCTTAATGTGATTTTACTAAGCATATTATACAGTGGTTCAGCTGAAGAACAGCTACGGTACACAAAATCATGGAATCCTAGAGATGCCCTGGATTTTCTGAACTCAGTAGAATGCACTCTACACACATCTGGAAAGTACACCGAAGGTTAGCTGTTGGGAAAAGGAAAAGCTAACTTGGCCTCTTTACTTGTTATCATGAGAGGAATAATTTAAACCTACAAATATTCATTGAAAGATATTCATAATCTATGCTGTGGTGCCCTCTATTGAACATAGAGATTTATTAAAAAAAAAAACACCACACTTGTGTATGTGTTTGTCTCTCTCTGTGTATCTGTGTGTGTGCGTGCCTATGTGCACGGGTCTTTTGTTTTTAAAAAACAAACAAACAACTTTCACACCACAGCCAGCCTCCATTACATCTTCAGCTCAAGGTCAGCCTGGGCTGTCCCAAAACAATGACGAAAAATGAAGTAAAATGCTATAAAAACACAATAGAAAGTCTAAACTGTGGTTGTGTGTGCTGGCGCTGGGACGCCTTCTGCAAAGAGGGGTCAGCTCAGGCGGGGCCTCACGCAGACCTCGTACCTCTATAACTCTGTCTCCGCTATGATGGTAGGAGCTTACAACTAAGAGTTAGGAGGATGCAAGAGGAAAACGACAGCCACAAGGGAAAATGAATGTCTGAAAATCTCACAGCCACACTGACCAGCTCAGCTTGCCGTGGCTGCTCTGCTGATATAAACGCAGTAGTTCCTACAGCACAGGACGCCTGTGTTCCGAGGGTGGCATGGATGGATGGGCTTCTCGTGCCCACACCGGACCAAATTTGCACGCTGTGACAATCCCAACCTTGCAAGGCTAGTAAGCTCTGAAACAAAGCCTGCAGCATCCAGCATGTACAGGGTCAACAAGTGATCTTCTCCGGCCACCAGAGAAACCATCTCAGTGTCGGCAGAATATGTATGGTGTTCATACTGAGTACATATTATTACGCAAATAACCTAGAAGTGAAATTTTGTTTTACATTATACACTGTACACATGCAGAAATATTTTTGCTTTCATGGCATCTTAACAACTTCAAAATGTAAATACATATCAAAATGTTTAAATCTATGCTTCAAGTCTGTAGCCAGCACATGTCACATTTTAATGCTATGGATTCTAGAGGCCTTCCACCAAACCAGGGGTCGGCTATGGATGGATGGGGACCAGTGATGCCTCAGAGGACGCCAGGGTGCGGTCAGGCACCGCCTTGGAGCGTCCATGTCATCCAGCTGCCCTAGGTGGTGTAGGGCTGACTGGAGGAGGGGCACCAGGGGTGAAGCCATGGATGGCTGCTACTGGTGCCCAAACTGGACCCAACAGGAGCTGTATGAACAAATGTGACTCAGAAAGGAGGGCCGGGGCGGGGGGGGCGGGGGGCGGTGTGTGCATGCCACAGCACATAGTACGTGGTTCAGGACACATCCTGCAAGGACAACTTGCTAGAGTCTGTTCTCTCCTTCACCCCCGGGGTTCTGGGGATCAAACTCAGGCTGTCTGGCTTGGCTGCAAGCACCTTTAGCCACTTTTATTTTTTTAGTTTTATTTTTTTTAATTAGATTCGTTCCATTTTGTGTGTGCTTTGCCTACACATATGTATGGGCACCACGTGTGTGCTTGGTACTCATGGAGATCAGAAGAACGTAACAGAGCCCTTAGAACTACAGTCATGGATGGTTGTGAACCACCGTGTGGTTGCTAGGAAACAAATGCTGGGTCCTCTGCAATAGCAGCAAGTGCTCTCAACCACTGAGCTGCCTCTCTAGCCCCCTCCCGTTTCATTTTCAATGTGAAACTAACTCATTAGAAACAAATGTTCCCACGGAATAAAGAGTATCCCAGCAAAGCTGTCTGCTCCGTGATTTGATCCTCTGGTGGCTGTTCATATCTGTTGCTTTAAATTTAAGACTTACTTATTTTCACTTTACGTGTTTGAGTATTTGGTCTACCTGGATACGCATGCACCATATAGGTGCACATGTGCACACCTGGTGCCTAAGGAGGCCAGAAGTGGCTTTGAATCCCAGGGAACTAGAGCTTCAGAGGGTTGTGAGCTGCCACGTCGGTGCTGGGAACTGAACCCGGGTCCCCTGGAAAATCATCACATGCTCTTAACTACTGACCCATCCCTCCAGCTCCCAGATCAAATTTGAATTAATTCAGCGCTCCCAGTGAGAGTGGAAGCGTCTCGGGACAAACAACATGTATGCACTCCATCTGTGCCTACAGCCGGGCACACAGCTGGCGGACGGAGGGTCAGCATGTGTCAGAGTCCTTTCCGTGCGGTCAGTTCTCTGACAACACAACCACCAGCATGAACAGCAATGCACTGGTATACTGCTCCACTCCGCGACCAAAGCAACCCAGGGACTCAAAGAATCAACCCGGGTTTCCTAGCCTGGAAAATATCAAGAGCCGGGACGGATGGGAGACTTACACCCACGTTCCTTGAGCCCTTGAAGCAGGATACTCGCCACTGTGACGTGTGTGTC
This sequence comes from Microtus ochrogaster, assembly GCF_000317375.1. Classification (NCBI taxonomy): domain Eukaryota; kingdom Metazoa; phylum Chordata; class Mammalia; order Rodentia; family Cricetidae; genus Microtus; species Microtus ochrogaster. The sequence continues at coordinate 6,787,940 of NW_004949109.1, forward strand.
AAAGCCAGTGAACAGCCAAATGATACATAGTACAAAACACCTCTGCCCTGGCACAGTCCCATGGGGGCAGATGTATGGAGACCAACGGTGAAAATACAGTGCTTAAAAACAGTGCACGGAGCAAAACCCAGAAGCTGGGCATGGTGCAACACACTTGTGATCCCAGCAATCCGAGCGGACAGTCAGGAGTTCAAGGCCAGAGTCAAGTACACAGTGCGCTTGAGGCCAGCCTAGGCTACACGAGACCCTGTTTCAAAGGACCAGCGTCAGAGGAATGATCAGTGCCCTACATTTACCTAGTGACACCAGCACAAAGATGCTTGCTGTCCCTGAACTTGCAAAAGCCCAACAGCTCCCCAGTGCTAGCCAGGGCTGTTCACCAGCTCCTGCCCAGGCCTCCCAGGCAGTGGCCAGGCAGCAGGCTTCCCTGGGGGAGCATCCAGAATGAGGCTGCTCTGTAAACACCAGCTACGTGCATCTTAAGGGAGACGCCATTGGCCACCTGGGCACCTTAGAAGCGGCAATTAACAGAAGGGAAAAACTGGACAAGTCCTGCCCAGCCCTTTGTTCTGTCACAGTGTAACACCACAAAGAACACTGCAGTCTGGCTCTTCTCACAGGGATTGCTCTGGTGTCTTCTTTTCCCCTGCCCTCACTCACTTCATAAGCTTCCAGCTTTCTGCGTGTCCCCGTGACCTCTTGGAAGGAAAGGCACTGTGTCAATCTAATAGAACTAAGTATTCATATTTATGTGCATACTTAATACCCAGGCCCTTCATAAGTGAGCCATATGGGGAAAGCAGCATATTGCTTCAGACTAGCTCCGGGTCCTATTTATTTAACTCAAAAAAAGGATAATTTCAGATCCCAAAGCCACTAGAAAAGAAGGGACACTCAAGGCCCCTGCCTCTAACTGGTTGGTGCTCACCTGACTCTATCTAGAATATGAAAAAAACAAGCTTACAGCTATTTCAGCCTTGAGTGCACTAAAATAATAAAGATCAACACGTAGACATTAGGTTGCCAGGCAGTGTTGCTGGTGCCCCAGTCCTTTGCCTACTCAACTGTCTCAGTCCTTATGGGAAAGGACTACCATTGCCCCATTTTATAGGTGGGACAATAGAGGCACAGAGAAAGTAAAGGGCTTGCCTAGCTCCCCGCTAGTGAAGTGGCAGATCCAAGATTTGAACCTCAGTAGCCTGGCTTCAGAGTCTCTGGTCCAGCCACTGAAGGGCAAGGCTCCCATCCTGACATTCCAGAGAGCGGATGAGACAGGGAGATCCTAGCAGGAAGGACTCGGCAGCTCATCACAGAGATCCAGGATCAACATACTGAGGCTACTTGGACAACACATGTATGGACAGACCATCCTCTGCAAAGAAGAGTAAGGCCATTTGGTCAGGGAAGAGCCAGGCAGCGTTGTTGGTGCCCCAGTTCTTAGCCTACTCAACTGGCTCAGTCCTTTTGGGGGAAGGGCCACCACTGCCCCATTTTATAGGTGGGACAGTAGCAGAAAGTGCCTAGAACAGACAAGTCTGGCTTGTCCGGGCTAACTGCTGCAAATAGGGCAGCTTTAAGGACGTGCTTGTTTTAAGTAATAAGGCACACTTATTCCCTAGGAAACATTACTTTTGTCAGCCAGCTTCCCGAGGAACTTGAACCTGCTTTATTTCTGTTGCTGCTTCCTTTGGGTTTGTTGTTATTATAGTTGTTTTAGGGTAGGAGAGTATTTCTTTGACATGGACTGGCCTGAAACTCACTGTGAAGCCTGGGTTGGCCTCAAATTCGCAGAAATCCTCCTGCCTCAACCTCATGGGTGCTTCCATTAGAAGTGTAAGCTGCCACTGTATCTACTCTTAAGAGACCATGTGTTTATTCTGATTCAGCCGCCCATTGTTTCTAGAAGGCTCCATTCACGCCTGCACCATTCCATGTGGGCCACAAGGTGGCACTCTAATACAGGATATGAACATACGAGGCCCACAGGCCAGCGGCATTTCAGAGCAGAGAAAACCCATGTTCTCTCTGCCTGCACTCCAAGCCTGGTTACAGACCCTCACTTACTTTCTGAGGAAATCTTCCAAGCCCTGACGACGCTGGTCAACGTGCTGGCGATTGTTCATGTTGAAAAACAGGTTCTTAGATGGAAGTTCTGGTAATTCTCTGATGAGAAAGAAAAAAATTAATCAGCAAATCAAGATGACTTGGCTGCAGAAATCCCTCAAACTGAAGGCACATCATGCATGGTAATAATTATCACACGGTTATCACAGAACCATTGTTGTATAATATTAACTTAAAGGAGAATCTGTCTTAAAGCAATTCTGGGGCCGTTGGTGATTAATATTCATAAAAGCTGGTAAAGTCACGTGATGGATTTTAACTTCAGATGCAGTAGGCACAGAAGTCACCAGAGGAAGCGAATCTGTGACCTCTCCTTACCGAGCACATTTTAACGCTATCAATTTTCAGTTCTAGACTATCACAGACAGATCGCCGTACTTTAACCCATAAGCCACTCACACCAGCAGTGCATTGCTTTGGAGTCTTTGCCGCAGCCACACGAATTCTCGGTATCTTCTTCGTACACAAGATGTTTTCATTGTAAAACACATGCTATTCGTCTGTGCAGAAACAGAAAAACATGAGGCTCACCTACGGGAAAAAGCCCTTATGTAACTCACAATGCGATGCTCACTCTAAAGAGGATGCAACCATGCCACATTAGCTCCATGTATGTGGGCATTGTGCGGTCTTACCCGTAACTCACCAGTCTTGGGCCTGAAGAAGCCATGGTGACGTAAATGAGTAGTGTTATCTTTGGGTGGCACGGCCACACCCTGACCAGAATCCTGAAGGAAATCTGAGCTCTCCTAACTACAAGCATTGTTTCCAAAGATTAGGAAACAAATTCTGGTGGGGTTGGTAGCCCGCACTGTCATCTCAGACTCAGGGGGCTGAGGCAGGAGGGCCAGCAGTTCAAATCCACCCTGAGCTAGGAAGTGAGTACCTAACTTGATAAACACACACCCCCTAAATGCACAGGGACATATTTAACAGCATCCCAAAGCCTTTACAGAGAAGAGTTGACCTCCCACAGCCCTTCAAAAGGCTTTGCAGACATCTACATCTCAACAGGAATGCCACTGGTCACTGGGGATCCTGAAGTCATTGCTGAACCAGACATTTCCCATCCTCCTGGACAATGAGAGGTAGAGATGAGTTAGGAAAGCAGTCGAGCCCCATCAGCTTCAGTTCCATGACAGACGGACATAAATGTCAGCCCGGGTTCTACTCCGGGAAAATGACATCAGCTCTAGTTTCCTGAGTGAGAAATCAGGGTGGATACGAAGATGGACAAAAAGCACCTGGGAAGTACAGTTAATACTATTAGTGACTAGCTGTCTGCTTCCCTGGAGCAGCCCTGAGACAGGTCCAGAGTCCCCAGCCTAAGCTAAATCACAAGGTCACTCCTTTGGGTACACAGATGAGTAAACAGTCTCCTTGGGGTGAACTGCAAAGCTGACAAACCTTGTGTCTTCAACACACAAGGTCATCTCAGCTGAGGTGCTGACTCACACTCGGAACCCAAGGACTCAAAAGGCTGCGGGAGGATTGTCACCTGGCTGGGGCCAACTTGGCTGCAAAGTAAATTCCAAGCAGTCTGGGCTACCAAGTAAGATCCTGTATAAAATCTCAACCACCACCCCTAAAAAACGAAACAAACGAATAAAATAAAACCTCCGTGTATAGTGTGTATATTTGTGCTTTTGCTTTGTGGGGGGTTTTCTTTCTTTCTTTCTTAGTTTTTCAAAACAGGGTTGGGGTTTTTTGTCGGTTTTTGTGTGGGGTTTTTTTGTTTTTGTTTGTTTGTTTGTTTGTTTTGGTTTTTCGAGACAGGGTTTCTCTGTAGCTTTGGAGCCTGTCCTGGAGCTAGCTCCTGTAGACCAGTCTGGCCTCGAACTCACAGAGATCTGCCTGCCTCTGCCTCCCAAATGCTGGGATTAAAGGCATGTAGCACCAGGCCTGGCCTTATATATTTATTTTAAATTAAGTTCATAATCATTATATTGCTAAATGAGAAACTAACTTTTCACTACTAAGAACTGTATCGTTTCAAAAACTATCCTACCAATGAAGCCTAGTTGTGTTCTTGGACATCTAAATGACTGTATGTATTGGAGGTTAAGAACTCACCTGTAGCTGGGCGGTGGTGGCACACGCCTTTAATCCCAGCACTTGGGTGGCAGAGGCAGGTGGATCTCAGTGGGTTCAAGGTCAGCCTGATCTACAGAGTGAGTTCCAGGATAGCCAGGAATGTTTTACAGAAAAAACCATGTCTGGGGTCAGGGGGAGAGGAACTCACCTGCAAAGGCCACAGAACACTACCTCCAGCCACTTCTGCTGCTACAGAAATGAAACCTACTGGAGATGCCTACAGTATCATGACATTCTGCAGGACAACAAAACACAGCCTGACTCTAGCGCTCCTTGGGACCAAGGCTTTATTACACCAGAATTAGGGCCCTAAGGAGGTCCAAGCAGACATGCTCTCAGTACTCTCCTCGGAGAGTTCCAGGCCACCGCAGGGACTTCTGACACCGCCGGTACGGCTCACAGCCACCACGGGTATCGGTAACAAAAGTTCACATAATACTGATAGCAGAACGGGGTCCATCTGTGAGCCCTTTTCCACAGGGCAAGCAGCTGCCATCTCCTGCTTTACAACCCCAGTAAACGTGGACAATCCAGAGTCACCTGGAGGTTCATCTGAGTGAACGGATCCCTAGCTGATGCCCGCAGAGTTAGCTGAGGCTAGCCCAAAGCCTCACTCATCTGCCACAGGAGCAAGTCTATATACTGAGGTCACTAACTGACTCGGACCCTCTAAATCCAGACTTGTCTCTACCCTCCACCAAAACAAGAAGATTTACTCATTGCCAGCTGGTGAGCTCTTCGGGAAATACCAGAACACCACCAAAACCGTGTAGTTTTCTGGATTCATATCATGCAATTTATCAGCACAGAATAATCTATATTTCATTATCTCCTGAAAATAATCAAATTTTCTGATGCCCTAAAGTATGTGATCAGGCTCACAAAAACATTTTTAAATACAGTTAAAAGGCAACTAAATAATTTCATTTTGTTTAAAATGCTTAAATTTTTTAACATTCCTTCTTTGGCGAGGGTTGGGGGGGCAGTGAGGGACTGAGACAGGTTCTCAAGTGGACCAGGCTGGCCTTGAATTCACTATATAGCCGAGGACCCCCTGGAGCTGCTCTGCCTCCCACGTACTAGAATCACAGGCGTGGACCGCCACATCGGATTCAAATGCCTATTCCCTTTTAAAATCTCATTCATTAATTTTATGTGTGTGTGAGTGTATGACTGAGTGTAAATCTGTGCATCGCATGTGCAGGAGTCTGGGGACGTCAGAAAAGGAGGTTGATCCCCTGAAACTGGAGTTACAGCTGCCCTGAGCAGCCGGAACCAAAACTCCCAACCGCAGTGTGGGCTCGGAACTGCTGAGCCATCTCTCCAGCCCAAACGCCTGCTCTTATATGTCCATAATTTTCACACAGAATGGATGCTTGGTCTGAGCTTTTAAGTAAAAACAAAAGCAAAACAACAACTTATCCAGCGCCTGGTAGAGGTAGTGCATGCCTTTAATCCCAGCACTCTGGAGGGAGGCGGAACTCTAGGTTCAAGACCAACTACATAGCAAGTCCCAGGACAGCCAGGGCTACACAGGGAAACCCTGTTTTAAAAAACAAACAAACAACAACAAAAACAAACAACTTATACAGCGGTGGCTTTGAAAATAACTGAGAAGTGAGGAAAGGGGCGGGAAAGAGGCCGCTCAGCTTTTGCCTTATTTTCTACACTGGGGACTCTTAAAAGAAAAAAAAAAATGAGTGGCGTTCAGATTTCTAGTGTGATTCCATCATTCCCAACCACACTGAATGATGGCTACATGTTTCTTCACATGTACACGTAGATACGGCAGACCTGGACCCGGTCAGACAAGAAAGTGAGCCTCTTCAAGGCCAGCGTCTGGGGCCAGTCTGCCCACCTCCCGTCTTTCCCAGCGGTCTCGGGGGTTCATTTACGTCCTTCCCAGGCTGCCCTGCACCCACGGCAGCTGCAGCTGCAGGACAGCTGGTGCAGGACGTCCTCCGTGTGGCCCCATGGAGGACAGGTGTGCTGACCTTGTTCCAGAGGAGCAGAGCAGGCTCCACACCAGCCGGGCATTTCAGGAGCTTGTGGCTCAGGATTATTTCCACTGGGGGAATGTCACTGCTAGCTGCTCACTCTGTGCTATGACTTTAAACCTAGACTAAGGCAAACTAACTGTACATATTCATTCCCAAAACTTCTGACTCTCTATATAAAACAGAACAAAATATAATGGCACATATGAAAAAATGTTATCATGAAAACCAATACCTTGTATTAATCTAAAATGGTTAATAAATCTCCCTTCCCCCCTAATTCTATGCCCTCTCAAAACTTAAGATTTATTAAACAATATATTATCTTGAGATATAATATCACAACAAAATGTCATTGATGAGTTATACTCTTTAACCATTAATTTTTTAAGTATTCACATCTCCGTAAGTAAAGGTAATAAACATTAAAATCTTAATAGCTTTAAAAAAAAAAACCAAGTAAAATTTGAGCTTCCAATAAGCAATTCTTCAATGTTAAGAATTATCTACGGCTTCATTTGTAATACAAGCTTAACTGGAATCATCTCAATTCAGTTCTTTGAATTAAATTTTTTTTTAATTAATTATTTTGATTTTCAAGACAGGGTTACTCTGTAGCTTTGGAGCCTGTCCTGGAACTAGCTCTTGTAGACCAGGCTGGCCTCGAACTCACAGAGATCCAGCTG
>NW_004949109.1:6795663-6799933 GCF_000317375.1 Microtus ochrogaster
CCACACATGCACGCGCTCATGCACACACCCAAATGCACGCATGCGCATACACACACACACATGCACACACAAACTGTGAATAGTTCTGTTTGCTTGTTTTTAAGATAGTAACAGTGAAAGAAAGGAGCTGGAGAGACGGCTCTGCGGTTGAGAGCACTCATTGCTCTTCCAGAGGACTAGGGTTCAATTTCCAGAATCCACACGGGAACTCCAGTTCCTGGGGGTTCTGCAGTCCTCTTCTGGCCTTCCTGGGTACTACATACATGTGGTGCAGACATTCAATTGAGTGTTTTCCCTTGTAAGAGTTGCCATGAGCCAGGCATGGTGGCACATGCCTTTAATCCCAGCACTCAGGAGGCAGAAGCCGGCAGATCTCTGTGAGTTCAAGGCCAGCCTGGTCTACAGAGCAAGTTCCAAGAAAGCCAGAGTGTTATACAGGGAAAAAAAAAAGATTTTTAACTTTTTTAAACAATCTAAACAAAAGAGGAAGGCAGGCCAGGGTTTGGACAGACCTCCATACTGTTGTACAGACAATAAACAAGAGGTTTTCTTCGATCCATAAGCATTCAAGTAGACCATGTTTCCAGCCAGTAACATTGTGCCCAGCAAAACTTGTCTTAGAAGGCAGCACAGCCTCTGACCCTGCATTTGACACCCTGTCTCATCGGGTGTCCTCACCCAGGACAATGAATGCACGTCCCAAGAGGCTTATCTTTAAATGTTCCCACTGTGCTTATCCGCCCCCACCCCACTCTTTGGATGTCTGGTTCAGCTTAGGACACAGTCTCACGCTTCAGCCCAGGCTGGCCTGGAACTACGTAGCCCAAGCTAGCCTTGAACCCGTAGCAATCTTCCCACCTCAACCTCTCTAGAGCCGGGATTTCGGTCTGATCCACCACACTTGCCGCCTTTGGTATTCCTCATTCAGTCTTTTCACATGACCCAGGCTGGCCTTGAACTCATGATTTTCCGGCCTCTGTCACACATTTTAAAAATCATTCAGAGACGGAACAAAAATCAGGTAACAACATAACAAAGCGCTATGCATTTTGGCCATGATATTTGCTTATTTTTTTATTCTGTGTTTTGTGTGTTTGACTTTCCTTTGGTACTTTCCATATATGCAGGTTTTTAAAGATTTATTTTATTTTTAATTATGTGTTGGGGGTGGGAATGTGAAAGACAGCTCAGTGCCCTCGGAGGCCAGAAGGCATCAGCTCCCCTAGAGATGGAGCTACAGGTAGTTTCGAGCCGCTTAGAAACTGAACGCAGGTCCTCTGGCAAGAATGGTATGCACAACTTGGCGGTGGTGGCGCACGCCTTTAATCCCAGCACTTGGGAGGCAGAGGCAGGTGGATCTCTGAGTTCAATACCAGCCTAGTCTACAGAGTGAGTTCTGAGACAGCCAGGACTACAGAGAGAGACCCTGTCTTGAAAAACCAAAAGGAAAAAAAAATAGTAATAATCATATGCACTTTTAATCCTGCCCCCACAAGTGGTTTTTCAATCAATCCTTAGAGAAGCAATCAATGACTAGAAAGATAAACAGGTTATGGGCAAGTTCTCCTGTGGAACCTCACCTGCTCTCTGGAGTTCTTTCCTACTTTTCCTTAATAAATCTGTTTGTTTGGCCAGCAGGAAGGGAGGGAAGGCAGATAGGTTACGGTTCTCAGTCATACCACGCTGAACAAATCCAATCTCATCGCTTAAGTAGGTTGGGAAGACAAGACCACAGTCTGCAGACCATCCAAGGCTCCCAACCCTGCACATATTGGCTCCATTCTGGTTTTCATGGGCCTTTCTTATATACATACATACACATGTGCATCACATACGTTATACATTACATTCATATATTGCACACATGCATATATTACACATTAACACAACATTATATTATGTGTTATATACATTGTGTGCATACATATGTTACATACATTGTATACAAGCATATGCTGCCTACATACATACATACATAATCATATTTAACTATACTGGTGTACAGATGACTATACTAATGCTTCAGGGCCTTTTTTTGACTCTTCTAATTTTAAAAGAAATTAAAACAATTTCACTGGCCCTCAAAAGTAGCGTTGTCCTTGGCACTGTGCCTAACGGAGGACTTGAGGGATCGCTCCGAGTCACCGTGTCCCGTGGAAGCCACATTCCCACAGAGTTGGCAGAATCAGTTTTCCATGGAAGAGGAAGACATGCCCAGATGAGTCAAACAGAAGCCAACATTTCCAACCACTCAACGTCACGCATTAACAGCAGATGGAAAACACGGGCCTGCTATTGAAATGGTGGGTCTTCACACAGCGAAAACCAAGTGGAAGGTGGGCGTGGGGGCTCAGACCTATAACCTCAGCACTCAGGAGGCAGAGGCAGGACTTCCATGAGTTCAGAGCCCATGGCCATACACTGAGTTCCAAAGCAAGGTGAGACTCTGCCTCAGAAACAAACCCACAGCCAAAGAATGGGAAGGAAGGGCAGACACACGAGTCAACATAGCACATATGTGTGACCTGGGATAAAAACAGGGTATGTCTAGACGGTAAGCCCCACTGTCACGGCACCGCCACATATGCCCAACCACACGGCATATCACTAATTCACTATGGCAACCATATGAGTGGTTCTAAAGTCAATACATAAATGTTTTTCTCTCCCTACTTCTCCCCTGTTGCCCCGTTGCTGGCATACCAACATTGAACAGAAGTTCTAGTCAAAAAACTACAGGTAAATTCTGGCTCACCCAGCTCCTAAAATTATGAATTCACCAAGCCTTGCCTTCCACCTCTGGTGGCTGGTAGGTAGATCAAATACAAAACACCACTGAAAACATCAGGGAATGCCCCATTAATGCTAAACAAACACAAAGCAAATCACACACAGGGAGAAGACTGATAAATGCAGATCATGAAGCCTTCCCACACACACTGACGTTATGAAATAAGAAAATCTAACCCAGCCTTGTGAGTGAGGCAGGGGAAACTATAAACAGTTTCCCAAAAAATAATCGACTTTCAAAAAAGGGGGGTGGGGACAAGGAAATCTAACTCGGCCTAGTGATACATACCCATGATCCCAGCACTCAGGTGGAAGAAGCAGCAGGACCATCTTAAATGCAAAGCTAGCCTGGTCTACATAGTAAGTCCCCAGCCAACCAGGGCTAGAAAGTGAAATTTGTCTCTCATCATCATCAATGGCCTCTACTTCCCTCCAAATCAGGATCTCACTATGTAACCCAGACTAGCTTTGAACTCTAAATCCTGACACAGCCTCCCCGTAACCCACATTTTATATTTTTAGTAAAAAATATTGATTTAGGAACTTAGTAACAAACACCCTAATAGTGTAATTGTTTAGTAAAACGTGGCCTTAAGGTTGAACTGCATTCGTCAAATAGGTCCTTCACAATGTGTGCTCTGGGACACACAGCGCAGCGACAAGCTACGGGAAGGACTCTCCTCCCAGCAGGATGGAACCTAATCTTTACCTAGAGACGAACATGAGAATATTCTAAAGCCATGCCAGAATACAGAAATGCATTTGTCCTCATTGTTGTTTTGTTTTATTTGTTTTTTTGAGACAGGGTTTCTCGGTGTAGCCATGGTTATTCTGGAACTCGCTTTGTAGACCAGGCTGGCCTTGAACTCACAGAGATCCACCTGACTGTCTCCCTGAGTGCTGGGACTAAAGTTGTGTGCCACCATCGCCCCAGCGCCCTGGTCATGAGAAACACATATTAAATGCACACCCAGAATGCACCGCAGCACTAAGCGTATATCTACATTATTCTTTCAACACTGACAGTCTTTAGCCTGATGTGTTCACTGGCTAGTTTTTATCAACTTGACATAAACTAAGGCCAACGGGGAGAAGGAACCTTAATAATGGAATTGCCTGCATGTGACTGGCCTGTAGGCATGTCTGGGGACATATTCTTGGTTGACTAATATAGAAAGGTCCAGTCCACTATGGGAGATGCCACTCCTGGGCAGGGGGACCTAGGCCAATTAGAAAAGGCAGCTGAACCAGGTACACATCTTTAATTCCAGTACTTGAGAAGCAGCGGCAGGTGATTCTCTTGAGTTTGAGGCCAGCTTGGTCTACAGAGCGAGTTCCAGAACAGTCAGGGCTGTGACATAAAGAAACCCTGTCTCGAAAAAAGAAAGAAAAGAAAGAGAAAAGGCAACTGAATAAGGACAGGGTTGTGTTTAACAAGGCAGTGTGCAATCAATCCTTAGAGAAGCAATCAATGACTAGA
>NW_004949109.1:6800619-6807667 GCF_000317375.1 Microtus ochrogaster
CCCCCCCCCCCCAAAGACAGAGCCTCCTAGCAGAAAAAGCTGAAGAAACATACAAGGTTCAGTCTTCCAGCTGTTACGGAAATGGTGACCAGTGCTGAGGAGAGCAGACTCCATCACAGCGGCCTAAGGTCGGGCAGGGAGCAAGGGCTGCGCTGTGTGTACCCTCATTCGCATCCATGAACAAGTTGGTCTTCCTGCCTAGATCACTAACATCAGACCGTTTTCTTCTTCTTTCTTCTGCTTCCCACCCCAACCTTTCCTTTCTCTCTGCTCCTAATCCAATCATCTTTAAACACACCTGAGTCCACACTCTTCCGCCTCTCCTGGTGTGATTTATTCAACCGTCCTTGAAGCACCACGTACTCCCTGACTCCCTGGCTCTCCTTGCTGTCCAGCACTAACAAACGGGCCTCCTCTCCTGGAGCCAACTTTAAGCAATATGGCCTGGCTCTCAAGACATCAACGCCTGGCACCTCCAGTGTACCCACTGACAGTCAACCAATCCATAAGTGCCCGCAGGGATGAGCGAATCGCCTTCAGGGGGGGACACTAAATCCAACTTTAGCTGAAATAAAAAACCTCTTCCACCCGGCCTCTTGGACAACACTTATCATTCCGGAAGGTATTTCATAGATGGCCTCAGGTTTATCTTAATTTACCAATCCCATCCTCCAAGGGTGCTGCCAATTAACAGCAGAAGGCGACTAGCGCAATGCTGAAGATGTATGAGGGCAAACTGTCTCCGAGCAACCTGAAGAACTTCAGAACCGCCTATTTACATAGAAATAATTGAAAATCATCCTGATGCCCTTAGTCACTTCATCCCCGAAGACTCGCACCGGGCAGCAATTTGTTAGCCTGGTTGGAGTTAAAATATGTACTGGAACGTCATAAAAGCACATTTATTTTAAAATATTCCGTAATTCGATGGGCCTCTCCTCCCCCACCCTGCAATTAGTAGGAATTAGTGAAGTTTCAACGCACTTCCAGCTATGAACAGCACGCCCAGACAGCCGAGGTTCACCTATAATCTCTTAATTAGAGGCATCCCTCACGACCTGCCCACCATCCCTCACGCGGATGCTGGCAAGCTGTCGGCCACAAAGGACAGCCCCATGTCCCATACCTGGAATCCCATGGATTTCCTATGGAAATGGCTTCCAAAGCCGCTGTTAGTCAATTTAATGACCTTATTAAACACTTTAATGGCTTCTTGGGCCTAATGACTGTATCTACTATGAAAGGAACCGCCAGAAGGAATAGAATTAAAAATTTAAAGTAACGGATTCCTCCTGTACTCCATGAGAAAACAGGCCATGTGGTCTGTGAAAATCCAATCACTGGGTACTCTTTGATCTCCATGACCCCTGTTTCTCCCTGACCTCTGCCCCAGGTGCAGCCTTATCTGTCCACCTTGTCTCTTCTTCCCTAACAGCTGGGTAATATTAACCCCAACTCTACAGATAAGAGCAGCTTAAGCAACTGGCCCAAAAGTCAGATGACCAGCAAGGCCAGGCTGCATTTATAACTCGGATTTGCCTCTTGTCCATAACCTGGACTCTGGTGGTTCCTTTAGCAGCAGTGGGGCGTCACTGTGCTCTCTTTGGGTGTGGTTGTCTGCTATTAGATAAATGCTGGCTCTTCCGCGGCTGTCGCTCCCACCCAGGACGCCATGTTTGGTCACTGTGTCTCCTTAGACCCTTTTGGCCTGTGGCACTTGCAGTTTTGATGACCTTGCCAGTTCTGAGAACTTGTGGGGTCTTTTGTAGATGTTCCTCAGCTGGGGTGTACCTGGTGTTTGGCCCGGGACTAGACTGGGGTGCTGAGTGTTTGGAAGGAAGATCATACTCTCATCAGATCCTAGGCACCTGCAGTCCCCAATTCCCCACTGCTGCATACTGTGATCACCTGGCTGAGCAGTGACTGACGGGCCTTCCCACCATGGATGTTAATAAATGTGAAGATAAATTTACATTGATTATTTTTCAAGTCACTTCTAGTTTAGCTGTAGCTGGCAAAGTAGCTCTTAAAAGTACTAGAATGCTGACCTGGAGGTGAGAGATGTTAAACGATAAATTCTATTTTGGTCTCCATTTTCTGAAAATGCACATCCACAAGTACAGGAAAGGGCTGGGAAGCGATAGCCCAAGCTTCTGTCTTTCCCTTAGAACCTATGTTCTACAGGGAACAAATCTTTTAAAAATCTGGGAAATGGAAATAAAGTCTTTCTTCAGGACTTGGATGGAATAAAACAGACCCTCGGGTGATTGTTACACAAATGGGCTCAGAATGCTAACACCGTGGGAACCTGCAGTGTGGGGAAGGATTACGATTCCAGGCTGCTTTCTTCTCTCATTGAAACTGGACTGTCCTTTTTAAATTCTATTTATTTTTATGCATAAGGGTGTTCTGGTGGGATGGATGTCTGTGCACCACATTTCTGCATGATGCAGGAAGGAACCCAGAAGAGGGCATTAGATCCCCTACGACTTGCAGTTACAGATGCTGGAAATTGAACCCAGGTGCTCTTACCCACTGTGCCATGGCATCAGCCATAGAAAGTGTACTATTCTTCAGTAACTGGGTAGAATGCCAGAGGCTGGGAATCAGAGCTAAGAGCAAAGGGCGAGGGAATAAGAAAGGAAGAGAGAGAAGAGTAGAACCTAGGTTTAAGGGAGGGATAAAGAACTCAAGGCACTATTCAGTGACAATCATTAATTTAAACCTTTGATGTAGGTGGGTCTTCTATCTATCTGTTGTTTCATTGGTTAATTAATAAAGAAAACTGCTTGGCCTGATAGGTCAGAACATAGGTGGGTGGAGTAGACAGAACAGAATGCTGGGAAGAAGGGAAGTGAGCAGACGCTATAGCTCTCTTCTCCGAGATGGACACAGGTTAAGATCCTTCCCGGTAAGCCAACACCTCATGGTGCTACACACATTATTAGAAATGGGTTAATCAAGATGTGAGAGTTGGCCAATAAGAGACAAGAACTAATAGGCCAGGCAGTGCTTAAAAGAATACAGTTTCCGTGTAATTACTTTGGGTAGGACTAGCCAGCGGCCAGGAGCTGGGCGGCGGGAAGCAGCCCGCAGCTCCATACTACAAACCTCAGTCAGTTTCCAGCCAGTAGGCCAAAGCTAAACCCCCGTGGTTTAGGGCAGCAGGGTGTAGCTCAGAGGTAGAGTGTTGCATGTTCCCCAGTCCTGGCACTACAAAGACAGGCAAAAGTAAGACTACCAAGCTGGGTACCGTGGTGTGCACCTACTAACTCCCAGCACTTGGGAGGCCTACACAGAGGATCACCGTGCGTTTGAGGCCTCCCTAAGCTAAACAGTGAGGGCGAGGCCAGTCTGGCCTACATGGTGAGACCTTGCCTCAAAATTTAAACAAAAACTTACCACTCTTTCTTAAAGTAAGTCCAAAATGTCTCCGTTGGTAAGCGAGCCTTGAGCCTATCCACAATATCCATCCATCCCTTAAGGCTGTTCACCCAACATTGCTCAGGTCCTTCCCATCTCTGTAACACTCTTTCCTCCCTCCCTGGACTGCCTAGTTGTAGGTGTCGATGTGACACAAGCTAGAGTCATCAGAGAGGAAGGAGCCTCAGTTGAAGAAATGCCTCTATGAGATCCAGTTGTAAGGCATTTTCTCAATTAGTGATCAATGCGGGAGGGCCCAGGCCATTGTGAGTGGTGCCATCCCTGGGCTGGTGGTCCTGGGTTCCGTAAGAAAGCAATCTGAGCAAGTCAGGGGAAGCAGGCAACCAGGCAGCTCTCCTCCATGGCCTCTATATCAGCTCCTTCCTCCAGGATCCTGCCCTGTTTTGAGTTCCTGTCCTGACTTACTTCAGTGATCATGAGAAATGTATAAGACAAATAAAAGCTTTCCTCTTCAGCTTGCTTTTTGGTCATGGTGTTTTGTAGCAGCAATAGGAACCATAAGACACCCAGTGATGGGGTCATGGTGGCACATGGAACTCCCTTGGGACACTTAGATTTGTCCTATTCTGGGTATTCCCTGCCAAAAACACTGACTCAAGCCAGGTATGGGTAGCACAAACCTTCAATCCTAGCACTCAGGAGGCAGAGGTAGGCAGATCTCTGTAGTTCAAGGCTAACATAGTCTACATAGTGAGTTCCAGACCAGCAAAGGCTATGTAATAAGATCCCATCCCAAAAAACCGAAATAATCAAAACATACAACTCACTCAAGTGTCAGTAACGGGTAGTTACCTAAGAGACGCTGCTATTCCCCAACATGAAGTATGAACACTTTGAAGAAGAAATATCCTTCCTTTTAAGATGTAAGTCTCTAGATCTGTGGTTCTCAGCCTTCCTAATGCTATGACCCTTTAATACAGTTCCTCATGTTGTAGTGACCATAGTTATTTCATTGCTACATCATAATTTTGTTGTAATTTTGCTACTGTTATGAATCATAATGTAAATATCTGAAATACAGGATATCTGATATTTTTTTAAAGATTTATTTATTATGTATACAACATTCTGCTTCCACGTATGCCTGCAGGCCAGAGGAGGGCGCCAGATCTCATTACAGATGGTTGTGAGCTACCCTGTGGTTGCTGGGAATTGAACTCAGGACCTCCAGAAGACCAGTCAGTGTTCTTAACCACTGAGCCATCTCTCCAGCCCCTGGATATCTGGTATTTGACCCCAATAGGGTCTCGACCCACAGGTTGAGAACCACAGCTCTAAGGGAGCCTACAGTTATCATGTTCCAGGAAGTTTGGAGATACACAGGTGTAGACAAATACACAGGTGTAGACAAATACACAGGTGTAGACATATACACAGGCAGGAAGACAAGCCTCACCCCCTAAGAGGGGTGTTCCAGTTACACCAGCAGCTGAGGAAGAAGCCCAGCACCTTCATGGGGGAACAGCCATCCAATGGTCAAGAACAGGATCTGAGTCTCCAGGAAACAGTGTCCCGCAATGGGGAGCAGCTCCTTTACCCCTTCAGGAAAGAAGCTTCCAGAGGCAGGGGACAAAGGTCCTCAGTGCAGCAGAGAAATCAAACAGCTCTTCCTGGGCATTAGAATATAAAACAGGACAAAAACGCCTGACTCCACAGAAGACGCTGTCTGAAATGTGTCCCCTGTCACACTCACCTGCCTTTCCATTTGAATTCTGGGTTCTGTCTCATTAAACACAAAGGTTGATTCAGTTGGGTCCGTCTAATTATTCTTATTAAAATATGTAACCATAATATTTTAATTGTAAATTAAAGTTGCATGCATGAATGAGTCTGAATTCATTTTAATTTTATAATGGCCCAATGCCAAGGCCTTTTTATAGGGACAATCCATCAGCTGAGGTACTGCTCTCCTGGGAATTCAAACCACTGTGCAAATGGAACATATTTAACTAACAAGGGGGACTCCCGCTCCCGTCTCTCCTCTTGCTAGATTTATTATGGTAATAAAGCTGCTTCGACAAGAGAGACTACATTTCCCAAATCTTTTAAAAAAATAAATAAATAACCAAACCCCGAGGCTGGCACTACCAGTTGTGTAGAGCTGGCATGTCATTCCTGCCCATCCTGCATCCTGCACAAAGATGGCAAAGAGGTCCTAATCCACATCCCAATCTCATGATTAATAGTAACGGCTGCTATCTATGGGCACCACTTGGAAAGTGCTTACACAAACACGGGTCTAGCTTCTAGAACAATCTGTGATACTGCACCTGACCCTTGCACCCGTGATTGGGGGATCTTGACTGAATGACAACAAGTAGCTACGCTCTACAGACTCGGAGCCTGGAGCTGGCCTTGTGAGCAGAGTGTTCTTGGGGCAATCAAGGATAGGAAAACACCTTTTGAAAATGAAGCTGTCAGAAGTCTCCTTTTGCTCCCCCTTCAACAATGTATGGAGGCGAGCAAAACAGGAGGGTGGGACTAGCCACAGCCCCGGGACAAGACTGTGCCGAGCTGTCAAGGCTCCAAAGTAAACCTGGTAACGGAGCAAGAAGACCCTGGAGTTGGGAGAAGTGGGACTGGGACCGGAGGAAGACTTCGGGGCTGCAGGTATCCAGATGCCAGGTACAGGGACTCTGGCTGTGAGGTGCCGGCTAACAGCTCAGTACTCAGGGTCCTTGTGGAGAATGGACAGACAGCTGATTTACATTACAGTACACCCTGGATCTCACTTCTCTGTAATTATTTCTTTTTTTTTTCAAGACAGGGTTTCCCTGTGTAACAGTCCTAGCTGTCCTGGAACTAGCTCTTGTAAACCAGGCTGGCCTTGAATTCACCCGCCTCTGCCTCCCAAGTGCTGGGATTAAAGGCGTGCGCCACCACGGCCCAGCCTCTGTAATTATTTCTTACTAACAAAAACTAAACTTGATTTTTTGAACACAGTCTCTCCATCTAGTTGGAGTATGTTTTTTCCCTTTTCCATTGAAGGAATTGCCATTTTTAAATTCATTAATGATATAATACTGTCATATAGTCATTTATCAGAAAGGACATCTTCAAGATCATTGAAATGCTATATATAGTTTATATAGTTGGTTCAATGGCTAATATTGATTATTAGCTTGACAGGATCTGGAATTACCTGGACAGACCTCCAGGCATGCCTATGAGGGATTATTATCTTGACTAGGTAAACTGAGGTAGGAGGTCTCACCCTAAACACGGGTGTCACCATTCCCTAAGCTTGGGTCCTGGACTGCATGAAAGGATCAAAGTTGAACAAATTGGGGTTAGGGGTGATGGCTCAATTGGCAATGTGTTTGTTGTACAAACGTAGGAAGGACATGTGTTTGTTCCCTAGATTGGTGACAGAAGGACATGGTGACACAAACCTGTAACCCCAGCATTGTGGGGAGAGACAGAGAATCCTATGGTTCACCAGCCAGACAGTCTATCATAATTGGCAAGTTCCAGGCCAAGTGAGAGACTTGTCTCATAAAACTAGGTAGAAAGTACATGAGGAATAACACCTGAGGTTGACCCCTGGCCTCCATGTATACACACACACTCAGAAACACACACACACTCAGAAACACACACACAC
>NW_004949109.1:6807767-6816796 GCF_000317375.1 Microtus ochrogaster
ACACACACACACTCAGAAACACACACACACAAGAATGAATGAATGAAGCCAAGTGTGGTGGCACACACCTTCAGTTCCAGTACTTAGAAGGCAGAGGGGAATCTTTGTGAGTCTGAGGCCAGTTGATTTACATAGCAAATTCTATGATAGCCAGAGCTATAGTCTGTCTCAGATAGATAGATAGACAGATAAAAGGAAAGCTAGATAGATAAGAATGACTGAACCAACCAACAACCACATGCTTCTTACAACTACAGCATAGCTCAGTTGGGAGAGTGTTTGCCAACCATATATAAAACCCTGGCTTGATCCCTAGCAATGCACAAACTATACTTGTAATCCCAACATTCAGGAGGTGGACACTATATATATGTTAAGATCAACCTGGAGTACATAAAGCTCAAAATTATGATTTTTGTTGTTTTCATAGGTGAACACACACACACACTGAAAGAAAATTTTTAATTGTGACTTTGGAACAGTGCTCTTGGTGGGCACAGCTGCTCAGTTAGTGATATCAGACTAAGGCAGCCCAAAAAGGGGACAAGACTTTGACCTCTGAAGCTGCAAGTCATCCCTATACCTGTAGTATCCTGCCTTAGTATGGTTTTGGCTCATGGACAATCTCAACTACATGACCATCATGGGCTGTTGTAGCACTTCTGGCTTTCAGAAGAAATGGAGACTACATATTGTGTCTGCCTCTCATACCCATGGGTTCTGCATCCAAGGATTCAACCAACAACATCCCAAAAGTAGTTGAAAACAGAGCCTGGGAAGATAGATCAGTCTAGAAAGTGTTTGCCAGGCAAGCATAAAGACCCGGGTTTGAGCCCCAGAATCCACTTAAAAATCAGGTCATAGTAGCACACATTTGTAATCCCAGTTCTGAGGAGGTAGAAGAGGATTGCTGGGGCTCGATGGCCAGCCACTTTAACCTAATTGATAGGTCCAAGATCACAGTGAACAACTGAGTCTCAACACACAAGTCAGACAGCCATCTGAGGAACGACACCCAAGGCTGGTCTCCACACACATGTACCAGCGCACACGCAATTGGAAGGAGGCTGGGCTATCTTGGGCTACACAGTACATTTGTACTAGATATTCACAGACTTTTTTTCCTGGTCATTCTCCCCTAAGTGATATAAAATAATATAACTTTATCACGACATTTACATTCCATTTGGCATTATAAGTCTTCTAGAAATGACTGGACGTGGTGACACACACCTGTAATCCTACCTGTGGGGAGGCAGAAGCAGAAGGATCAAAGAGTCAAACCCAGTCTTGGCTGTATAGTGAATTCAAAGCCAGCCTGGTACCCTGCCTTAAAAGATTGGATAAATAAAGTACATAAAGTACATGAACTACTTGGAAGGATTGGGCAGGTTGTATTCAATACTGCACCATTTTATATAAAAGGTTTGAGCATCCTGAGACATTGGTGGATACTTTCCTAGATAGAACCAATCCTTCTGGGTAGTAAATTAGCACCACCCCAGGAAACTGGGCTTTGGAGGCCTTAAGCCCAGGATTCAGTCAAGAAAAGATCATCTTGCTTGAGTTGTGTGGGAAACAAACAAAAGCAAAACAACCGAGCTCTGAAAGACAACAAACAGGTCAGACGGAAACTAATGGCAGACATTTTCCTGGGTCCCTACTCAGGATAGCAGAGCAGAAAACCAAGAAAGATGTGCTCAGATGGAGGTTGGGGTCAGAACCCGGGAGAACTCTGGGCCTGGGAGCCAGTGTTTAGACCGACAAGTGGCAGACAGAGTGCCCTATAGCTCCACCACAGACTAGAAAGGGAATGCCGTGGATCTGTCTACAGTGGGGACAGGGTATCTTCCGAGATATCACCAGCTCCTAGTTACTACTTGGACCAATCTGTGATGAGCCAAATTCATGGGTTATTTATTTGCAGGTTTTCAGCCCAGACTTCCACACATGAACAGGTAGTGTCTTACCTCTTTCTGTTGTTCGGGAAACATCTTCAGTTCAGGCCCAACCAACCTGAAAAACAAGGCATCATCAATACTAGTGACACCAAGCTTCCATTCTAGAGTCCCCCCATGTTCCCCAGACTATGCAACCTGTGAAAATGAAACTTTCATTTACAACTTCCCATCTGCCTGATGTGGGAGAATCTTCTGTTTTGTGTTGATTTCATTGGTTAATAAAGAGACTGCCTTGACCCTTTGATAAGACAGAAAATTAGGTAGGCAGAGTAAACAGAACAGAATGCTGGGAAGAAGGGAAGTGAGGTCAGACTGCCATGGAGCCAGCTGCCAAGTCAGACATGCCGAATCTTCCCCGGTAAGCCACCACCTCGTGGTGCTACACTGATTATTATTAATGGGTTAATCAAGATATGAGAGTTAGCCAAGAAGAGGCTAGATATAATGGGCCAGGCAGTGTTTAAATGAATACAATTTGTGCGTTGTTATTTCGGGGCATAAGCTAGTCAGGCGGCCGGGAGCCAGGCAGCAGGGATGCAGCCCCCTGCTCCTTCTACATCCCCCTCCCTCTGGCCCTATGAAAACAGATGATTAAAATGTGTGCTGTATGGTCAAGGGGGAAAAAATCCCCAGAGGGTAGGATTGAATTGTGATTGCCAAAAAGACCACTGCCAGGATCTGTGACTATAGTGATGGTTTATTTGTGCTTTAATAAACAAAGCTTGCCTAAAGATCAGAAGAGCAAAGATAAGCCACTAGAGGTCAGGCAGTGGTGGCACATGCCTTTAATCCCAGCACTAGGGAGTCACAAGCCTTTAATCCCAGCACTAGAGGGAATATATAATGAGAGAAGAGAGAGGCTTAGTCTGCTTAGTTTGCGATCACCCACCCTTGGTTGAGGTAAGAGCTTGGCTGCTTTGCTTTTCTGGTTTTCAGATTAAACCCCAATTTCTGTCTCTGGGTTTTTATTATTCACACTATATGTGAAGGCGGCTTTATTTGGAAATACAGTCTAAAGTGCACAGACACAGTCTTTCTAGCTTACTTAAGTGGATCCTAACCCTAATGACAAGACTCCTTTTTGAGTTGGGAGATAGGGTCTCTCATACCCCTGGCAGGCCTCAAATTCACTATGTGGTTGATCCTGATCCTCCTGCTTCTACTGCCCAAGTGCTGGGTTTAAAAGTGCCTACCACCATACCTAGTGACAATCATCCTCCTAAAAGAAAAAGGAGGACCAGGTGTGGCTCATGCCTGTAGTCCCAGTACTTAAGAAACAGAAGCATTAGGATCACCATGAGTTCTAGGCCAGCCTGAGCTACAGAGTGAGCCCCGAAGGGAGGGGGCAAGGAAGGATCCTGTCCTAAACTTCTAGAGGGAGAAGCATCCTGCTAAGATCTCAGCTTCGAACTCCTAGCCTCCAGAATTGTGTAAGAATACATTTCTGAGGTTGGAAGGATCAAGTGTGTGGTAACACAGAATGCTAGTACAGAAGAGACCTATAAGGAGTGACCCAGAAAGACGACCTACGGGTACAACTGGGAACGAGGGGACTCGTGCATCTCAACAGACCGAGCTCCTACTATATGCCTACTATATGCAGACCTAGACATAAGCAGAAGGCAAAGCAGGCTCAGCTTGGGAGATAATTATATAATTACAGTAGGGGACAACATAAAAAGGACAGGGCAGGGAATCCTGGGACAAGAATGGAAGGGCATACACCACAGATGAACCTGGAGGCCATTATGTCATCACAAAAACACAAATAGGCAGGAAATGTTTACAGTTGTCACAGACAGATGCAGAATGGAGGTTTCTGGAAGTGGCAAGGGGAGGTACTGTTCAACGGCAGTTTCAGTTCACAAGTTAAAGGATTCTGGAGATTGTACATTGTCTATGAGCAACTGAATCTCAACAAACAAACCAACTGAATAATGGTTATTATAGTAAATCTTATATAGAGAGAGAGATGTGAGTGTGT
This sequence comes from Microtus ochrogaster, assembly GCF_000317375.1. NCBI lineage: Eukaryota > Metazoa > Chordata > Mammalia > Rodentia > Cricetidae > Microtus > Microtus ochrogaster. The sequence goes on from NW_004949109.1 coordinate 6,811,713, forward strand.
GTGAGTGTGTGAGTGTGTGTGTGTGTGTGTGTGTGTGTGTGTGTGTGTGTGTGTCCTGTTCTACTGCATTTCTCCAACAAAGCAGAACTGTGGGGCTTTTGTGTGGCTCGACCCTGTGAGGGAGAACTGAGCATGCTCACTGCATGGAGCCGAGGATGGCCCAAGCTCTCTAAGTGAAGGAATGTGCACAAGCATGACTTCAGTTCTGACCCACCTGCTTCCCAGTTCCAGAGCCTAATGCTGGCTCCACGGGGATGTAACACAGACAAATGGGTCAGAGGTGAGGACTTCCCCCCATTAAGTATGGGTGGAAGAATCTACCATTAAATATGGGTGGGTTCAGACCTAACCCTGGAGTGGAAAGGGCCTTTCGAAGCCACAGGGAGAAGTTAATGGGTTTTATTATTAAGGAAACATGTTTTCTCTCTTTCATTGGCTGATTTAAGAGAGATAAGGGAGATGGCTAAGTCAGTAAAGGACCAGACAAGCACGAAGTCCTCAGTTTGATTCTAGCACCCAGATATGATGGTATGCATTTGCACGCCCAGCTCTGACAAGCAGGGGCAGACAGATCCCCTGGGAAGAGAGGCAAAGAAGAGGAGATAGTCTTAACTACCTGCCGAGGGCCCATGTGTTCAAGGCCCAGCTCCAAGTGCTGTGCTCTCTAGAAGCGGTGGATCTTCAGGAAACAAGGATTAGCTCGAGGAAACAGTCACTGAAGGATTTCCCTTAAGTCACTGGGACCCCAGTGCCCCCTCTCTACACTTCCAGCTATGAACTGTTGTCACAAGCCCTAAAAGAAACAGGATAACCAATCATGGACCAAAACCTCTGAGAGCATGGGCCAAAACAAACCTCACCTGCATTTAAGGTTGTTAACAATGATAGACAATTGGCCAACATAGCTATTTTATTTAAAAAAAGAAAAAGTTACATACATGAATCTTAGTATCCAGAGGGTAAAATAAAGAGCAGGAGGCAGGAAGGTCCCTGTGGGACAGGACCCATTTAAGGAGTTGGCTCACCATCCTGGGTCAGTCTCAGAAGCACTCCATTTCCACGGCATCTGAGAGCTCTGTTGGTTTGCAGTTCTCAGAAACTTATCACTTATCCCTGAAGATGCACCCTCCTGACCCCGACACCCAGCTCCTGAGAAGCATTTCCTCCAGGGAGTATATTCCCCTCCAGGGGACCCCACCACTGCCCTGCCCAGCAGGAGAAAGGCAGGTCGTCGTGCCGGGGAGTTGACAATGTAGTCACCTTCCTAGGAAATGCCTCTAGCACAGGAGGTCCCTAAGCAATGCTACGTCACACAGACCCAGTACCAAAGTTAGTGTATGACAGCCTACCGCAATACAGAAATCAATCAAGAATTGGGAAACCAGCAATTGATAAAAGCACATGACAGTTTAAATCTGTGGTTCGTCTCCGGGGAGGAGAAAAAGATGACAGAGCTGGAGAGGCAGCTCAGCATTTAGGAACACTTGCTGCTCTTGGAGAGGATACAGGTTTGGTCCCGGCACCCATGCCAGCCAGCTCACAACCAACTGTAACTACAGTTCCAGGGTTGGACACACTCTTCCAGCTTCTGCAGACACTGATGCACACACAGACTACCAGGCACACACACATACACATAAATACAAGTACATTCACAAAAATTTAAAATAGACAAGGCAAATAATAAAAATTCTTTATAACCTCCAAGACAAAAGATGGACAAATCAATTCAGGAAATGCTCTTGCAAGTCTCCCAAAGAATATTTCTGTAAGAAGGTGAGGAAAGGTTTTCAACAATCAACCCATAACTAAAACCAAAAATGATTTAAATAAAATTTACAGAAAACCTCTGGATTGGCCTGAGTCCCCCAGTAGGCTCAACAGACTGCTCAAACCAGAATACAGTCTCCAATCAGGTGCCAAGCAATCAATAAACCTTGAAATCTATACCAATGAGTCACAAGGCTCTCTATATAAGGATGAGTGAGGCCATTCTGTTTTAACCCAACAAGGAAGCAATTGATCCACTTCTTGTTCCTTGTTCCTATTTCTTGCAACGTGTTTCTTCCTTCTGGCCTGCAACTGAGTTTGCCAGTTTCTGCCTAGAAAGCCAGTCTTCTCTGCTCAGCCCATCAGGTTCATCATCTGATACAAAGAACTGAACTCAGGATCCTACACATGCTAGGCAGGTGTTCCATTAACTGAGCTCACCTAGTACTTAAATAATATACTCCCTGGTTCTTCATCATCATCATTATAAAGCCTGGCAGTAGTGGCGCACACCTTTAATCCCAGCCCTCAGGAGGCAAAAACAGGTGGATCTCCGTGAATTCGAGAAGAGCCTGGTCTACACAAAGAAACTGTCTCAAAAAATTAAAATTAATAATAATAAAAAAAATATTTTTGAAAATAGAATTCTCATACATACCAATTCCACTTCTGAGTATATATTTTAGTTTTTGTTATTTTATGCATATGGGTATTCTGTCTTTATGTAATGTCTGTGTACCACATGCCTGCCTACTGCCCTCAGAGGTCAAAAGAGGAGTCAGATCCTGTAGAACTGGAGTTACAGATGACTGTGATCCATGATGTAGTTGCTGGCTATTGAACCTGGGTTCTTTAGGAGATCAGCCAGTGTTCTTAACTACTCCAGGCCCTGGGCATATATTTAAAAAAAAAAAAAAAACCAAACCTGCAAGTAGTATCTCAAAGAGATATTCATACCACATGTTCATAGCAGAATTATTCTCAAGGCTAAGATGGAGAAGCAATTCAAGTGTCCACATAGATGGATGGAAGAATAAACAAAATGTGGAATGTGCACATGAGAGCGTCCAGCCTTAAAAGGAAGTAACCAGCACGTGCTACTACACAGACCAGTGGTTCTCAGCCTGTGAATCACCACCCCTTTGGGGGTCAAAGAATCCTTTCAAAGGGGCCACCTAAGACCATCAGAAAACACAGGTATTTATATTATGATTCATAATAGTAGCAAAATTACAGTTATGAAGTAGCAATGAAAATAATTTTATGGTTAGGGTGGGGCGCCACACCATGAGGAACTGTACTAAAGGGTCGAAGCATTAGGAAGGTTGAGAACCACTGACATAGATGAACTTTACAGATATTAGGCTAAGTGAAAAACTCGGTCACAAAAGACAAATCCTTCATGATTCCACGTATATGAGGGTTTGTGTGCATGCGTGTGTAATGTTTGTGTAAGTTCATACGTGCTTGTGGGTGTACATGTGTGCAACTGGAGGCCAGAGGTTGATGGCAAGTGTCTTTCTCAGTTCCTCTATCATATTTTTAGAGGCAGAGCCCCTCCCTGAACCCAGTGCTCACCAATTGTCTGGCCTGGTCAGACAGGAAGTGCCAAGGAGCCTCTTGTCTCTGCACCCACCCTGCGGTGGAGTTGCAAACATGTCACAGCATGGGGCATAATACACGGGTGGGGGGTATCCAAACTCGGGTCCTCATGTTTGCCCAGCAAGGACTCTGCCAGCTGAGCTACTGCCCACACCCTCCTTGGAGGCTTTTAACCTAGTCAAATCCGTGCAGGAAGTAGGCAGGGGCTAGGGAGCAAGGAGGAAATGCCACACTTTCCATGTTCAATGGACAGGGTTTCAGTTCTGCCAGACACAAAGGGAGCTAGAACACGACATGGATGTACTGCCACGACACATGTGTGCTGCACACGACTGAGCTGTGCATTGCACGGGTAAGATGGTGAGTTTCACGTTATGTTTCCCATCACAATCAAGACTTAGAATTTTTAAAAACTCTAAAGTACGCTTAAACACTTAACCTTCTTATTAACAGAAGCTCAAGGACACCAGATACCATAGCTGTATAGCAATTCCATGAGATCTAACACCCTTTTCTGACCTCATCAGGCACCAGGCACACACATGGTGCACAGACATACATGCAGGCAAAAATTCATACATGTAAAAAAAATTTTTAAGAGATTAAAAGTAAAGATTTGATGATAAGATTCACTACTGACAAGGATCATTAGAAATGGAAATCAAACACAATCAGTAGGAATGTGATCTATGTCAACACCATGAAAAACAACTAGGCCCAAGCTGGGTATGGTGATATGCACTTATTATCCCAACACTCAGAAGTCTGAGACAAGAGGATCATGAGTTCAAGGCAGCCTGAGCTACAGAATGAGGCCATGACTTAGAAAATTCTAAAAAGACAATACAACCTTATATTCCAAAAGTATTTGTTAATTGTTTACACTCAGATAATTCAACCTAAACAGCTCAATGCAATGTGTGCAGAGCCTATGCAGACCAAGAGACATCCCCAGTGGTTCGCCTTAAAAGGTACATCCTAGCACTGGAGAAACTATAGCAGGAAGATGATGCGAACTCAAGGAGAGCCTGTGCTACAGTGTGGACCCTATCTCAGAAAGCTAAACACAGGCATGATAGTATACACCTTTCATGCCAGTACTGAGTAGGCAGAAACAGGCAGTCTCTGACTTCGAGACCAGTCTGGTCTACATAGCAAGTTCCAGGCCAACAAAAAATACACAAGGAGACTTTGCCTCAAAAACAAACAAATTGGGACTAGAGAAATGGTTCCATGATGGTTCCATTCCCAGCCCCCATCTGGCGGCTCGTGATCTATTATATAATTATTATCTATAATCATATAATCTATGTATAGATTATATACATTTATCTATATAACTGCTATTCCAAGGGATCCAATTCCTTCTTTTGGCCTATGTGCTCAAGACATAGCACACATACATGCATGCAGGCAAAACATTCATACACATAAAATAGATAAATCTTTTAAAATTAAAAATAAATATAGGAATGAGAAAGAGGAATAAACAGGTAAAGGTGTTCACTGTCGAGCATGACAATCTAAATTCAATCCCCTGGACCCACATGGTAAAAGAGAACCAACTCCCTCAAGTAATCTCCATGACCAACACATGCATGTTATGGCAAACACACACACACGTAATGAAGATGTAGCCCAGTGGTATGGCATCTGCCTAACATGAATGAAAGGCTGTAGGCTCAAGCACAAAAAAAAAAAAAAAAAAAAAA
>NW_004949109.1:6817396-6818381 GCF_000317375.1 Microtus ochrogaster
AGGGAGGGAGGGAGGGAGGGAGAAGGAAAGAAGGAAGGAAGGCAGGCAGGCAGGCTCAGGAAGCAGAGGTCAATGGCTCTCTCATGGCCAACAGAGTTTACACAGAAAAGTTCTAGACCATCCAGGGCTACAGAATCGACCACCACCATTACCCCCAAAATATCTAATGAGTTTGGCCAATTGTGTATGACACACACACACACAGAGGAACTAAGTTAGCTTCATTTTTCCGTGCTCCACTTCCCCATAAGATGCTCAGCTATTTTTCTAACTTAGTTTTAAAATTCAGCTGACCTCTTACAGTCCTGCCCTCAAGGACACGAGATGTGTCACAGTTTTCTGAGGACCAGTTGTCTCACCTGGTGGTGCTCGGAGGGTGGGGCCTGTCCGGAGCTGCACAGCCACCTTAACACCACTTCTGTGACCCGGCCTAAGCACGGCTGCGACTTCAAGGACAAGTATCAGGTTCCAGAGAGGCCAACCCACAGGCTGCTTGGTTTCAGAAACCACCCCACAGGTTAGGTGACGACAGCACCACTGAACCAGGAAACCCTGGAGCACCGCGCAGGCGCATTTAGGAAACTGCCGCTGGAAAGTGGTTAAAGACAACTGGAGAGGTAAGGCTGTGCCTGCTAAAGGGCTCAGAGGTCAGCTATAAACAGATATGGAGGGACTGGAGAGATGGCTCAGCGGCTAAGAACACCGGCTGCTCTTCCAGAGGTCCTGAGTTCGATTCCCAGCACCTACACAGCACCCAGTGCTGAGGCCTGTGTGCACACCTACGTGTGCTAGGTCTGACATGGGACAGCACATGTTAAGATAGCCCTCTACAATTTTGTCCGAGTCACTGTTCTACTGCTGTGAACAGACACCATGACTAAGGCAATTTATAAAGAAAGCACTAGCAGGGTAGCAGGGCAGTGTGGTGGTGGACACATTTAATCCCAGCTTGGGAGGCAGAGCTGGTTCCAGGACAGCTAGGGCT
>NW_004949109.1:6818481-6819548 GCF_000317375.1 Microtus ochrogaster
CAGAGAGAGGGAGCAGGAAAGCAGGATGGATGGTATGTACATATGAGACTCAGGGAAGCACAATAGCTCACTAGAAACAAGCCTAAACTATGATCAAACATTCATAATTCATACTATATCTCCATGTCATGGTTTGGAGGCTGGCTACATAGTCTGAGAAGGCCTGCTACACAGCCAGCTCAGTCTGGTCATGTCCACTGTGGACTCTCCCACATGTCCCTGTGCCTGCCTCTACCTATGCTCTCCCAGGGATCCATAATAAACTTCCTCCTTCACCACACCCAGGAGCAGTCGGGTCCTTTCCTTTTCTTTTTCTTTTTTTCATCCAAAAACTAACAGAAAACACACGGTTGAAGATTAAAGATGATCGGGCAGGTGACTGCAGGAGGCTCAGGAGCTCCAAGTAAGCCTCAGCTACATGACACACTGTCACAACAGCCCTTCCTTGTCCCCACAAGAAAAGACAATTAAAGGCAATTTAAGAAAGAGAAACTGTCTTGTGTTCCCGGCTCAGAAAACATCAGATGAGCAGCTGCCCATCTCAAGATAGGTGCACTCACTAATCACAGATGACTTCTCCCTTCAAGTGACTTTTTGAGCTGAGCGTGGTGGCACGCCTATAATCCTAGCACTTAAGAGTCTGAGGCAGGTCAGGCGTGGTAGTGCTCACCTTTAATCCCAGCACTGGACAAGCTCTGGGTTCAAAACCAGCCTGGTCTCCAAAGAGTTCCAGGACAGCCAGAGCTGTACACAGAAAACCCATCTCAAAAAAACAACAACAAAAATCTACTCAAAAAGTCTAGAAATGTAGTTCAGTGGTAGACTGTTTGCCTAGCAAGCATAAGACCCTGGGTTTAATGCCCAATGTATTAAAAAAAATTAAAAATATTTATTTATTTATTATGTATAAAATATCCCATCTGTGTGTATGCCAGCAGGCCAGAAGAGGGCACCAGACCCCATTACAGATGTTTGTGAGCCACCATGTGGTTGCTGGGAATTGAACTCAGGACCTTTGGAAGAGCAGGCAATGCTCTTAACCTCTGAGCCATCTCTCCAGCCCTGTA
>NW_004949109.1:6819947-6821525 GCF_000317375.1 Microtus ochrogaster
CTCTGTGAGTTTGAGGCCAGCCTGGTCTACAAGAGCTAATTCCAGGACAGGCTCCAAAACTACAGAGAAACCCTGTCTCAAAAAACAAAAGAAAGCAACAAAATAAAAAATAAAACTGCTATCTGAAAACCATGAGCCTGGCCCTCGTAACCACAATACCTTTGCCCCACCCACATGACCACATGACTAAACCCCTACCCAGCTCCAGATCTGGCCTCACTGAAGTTCTGCTGAAACCATCAAACCCCTGGGGTTCCCACACACACACACACACACCTAGACCCAGCCCCACCTTTCCCCTGCACAAACCCTCACTGCGGCCAACAAGCACCCAACAAGCACCCACATCCCCACCCCTGCATCTGTCAGGCTCTGATTTGTCCCTCCTCTGGTCACACTCGGTCTCTGTCCTGTCAAATCCATAGCTGTGGTTGTCCTAAAGTGGCTACAGAGAAAAATTCCCTTGGGGATGGGGGTGGGGGGACCCCGTTCTCTTAGATGAGATCTGTTGGGGTTCCAAGGAAGCTCCACTTGACCCAGGATTACCGCAGAGCATTTCCAGGAAAATGTGTTACAGAATGAATGCAGTGTCCCTTTGCTGATCAGAGAGACGTTCTCCTGAGGTAGGACCGTGGTGAGGGGGGTGTGGGCTTTATAAGAGCATAAGATAGCCAATTTTCTTCAGTGTTTTTAGGCAACAGCCTAGCGTGTGTGTGTGCGCGCGTGCGCGTGCACGCGCGCATGCACCACAGTGCACATATGGAAGTCAGAAGACAACTTCTAGAAGTTCGTTCTTTCTTTCCACCACATGACATGGTACCTAAAGATTTAATGCAGACAGTCCTATTTGACAGTAAGCACCTTAATCTACTAACTTTAGGAGCCCCTAATCTGATTTATTTACACACACACACACACACACACACACACACACAAACACACAGGGACTGTTTCACATGTAACCTAAATGTGTCCTCTAGATGCCTCACTACTAGCAAGCTATGGACAAGTCAGATATAAACCTGTATTTGACAAATTTTAGTAAGAAATGTAAGTCAAAAGAGAGAACCAGAAGTGAGCCTTTAACAGCACTTTGGGAAAAGAGGAAGACTACAGGCCTGTGAGGTCATCTAAATGAACGGGCTGTGACCTAATCTTACCAGTCCCGGGAGCACCACCACAGAGTGTGAGCACTGTAATAGCAAGGCAGGGAGGAGGAGTTCCTCAGCTTCAAGTCTCCCTGGCCGGATTAAACTCATTTTCTGGGGCTAGTGTCTCCACTGCTTTTCAAGATATGAAAGGGGGAGGGCAGAAAACAACTTGTCTTTTTTGAGATGGGACCTCTATAGCTTAAGCTGGAGAGAGAGAGAGAGAGAGAGAGAGAGAGAGAGAGAGAGAGAGAGAGAGAGGAGAGAGAGAGAGAGAGAAACGTTTCTCAGAATTAGGAAGAACTCATGAAGACAACATTCCTGTCTCTTAGCTCCCTTTATCCTCCTCAACGGCTAACTTTGCTAAGTCACAGCTGCTCTTTAAGCTCTATGTCCTTAACGTGGGACTTTGTTACTCAATCTCCGGCCT
>NW_004949109.1:6821625-6822131 GCF_000317375.1 Microtus ochrogaster
GTAAGGACAAGCAGGGATGGGGAGAGAGAGAGAGAGAGGGGGGGGGGGGGAGAATGGACATGTGTGGAGGCCAGAGGACAACTGGCAAGAGTAGGCTTTCTCCTTGCATCATGTAGGTCCCCGGCATCAAACTCAGGTCCAGGTCCACGGGCTTGGCTGCAGGTACCTTGAACTGGGATCTCTCTGGCCCAATAACTCAATTTGTAAGAGACCACAGCAAGATGAGAAAGGGAAAGCACACATTAAGTGTTTTTTGTTGGGTTTTTGTTTTGGTTTGGTTTTGTATTAAACTATGTTATAAAACTGAAGGGCTCATAATTAAAAGGACTTTCCTTTAGCCAGGCCTGGTGGTCCAGCCCCTTAATCACAGCCACTGGGAAGCAGGAAGAAGAGCACAATATCAGAGTGAGCTCAGAGTCAGCCTAGACAATTTAGTGAGATCATATCTCAAAATTAAAAGTTAACAAAAAGGTGAGGAGGAACAGGGAAGGAGAGATGGCTCAGCT
>NW_004949109.1:6822741-6823289 GCF_000317375.1 Microtus ochrogaster
AAAAAAGAGCAGGTCTTTATGTCTTTTGTATAAAAAGCCAAAGTTCACTTGCCTTGTGTAAGACCTCCACACTTTCTCAAATTTCAGCAATGCAAGTTTCCCACAAATCTGGATGTCACTCATCTCAGAATTCTTTGGGACCAAAAAAATAGCTCAGGCAATAAAAAGCATCTGCAGCCGAGCCTAACCTCCAAGTTTGATCACCAAGACTCACAGGGCGGAGAAAGATCTCTACACACAAGCACCATCCCCCCAGCTGCACAAAGGAAATGGGGGGGGGGGATTTAAGGTTCTTGTGTAGACCAAGCTAGCCTTGAATTATTTTTGTGGAAGAATTCTCAAATCCTTTGCTGAGCGTGGACCCTGACAAGTTTTTCTTGGCTACGTGGAACGCTAATAAACATTGTGAGGAAATCAACATGGTGGCTCAGACCTGTAACCCAGAGTCCCCCAACTCTCACAGCTGTGTTCTTAGAAACGGCCTGGACTCCCGGCACTCTCGAGGCTGAGGCAGAAGAACTACCTTCAGTTTTAGGCCTGCCTGGGCT
>NW_004949109.1:6823579-6848545 GCF_000317375.1 Microtus ochrogaster
AGGAAGGAAGGAAGGAAGGAAGGAAGGAAGGAAGGAAGGAAGGAAGGAAGGAAGGAAGGAAGGAAGGAAGGGCACAGTGAAAGGAACACAGAATTGACAGAGGAAATCCAGCCTGTGAGTCTTTTTCATAGGAAGCTGATCTGGTGATCTCATGAGCAGGGATTATCAAAATGCCTGGGCAAACTAATGCTGGAGGAAAACCAGCCTTTATTCCAGGAGCAGAGAGAGCCAGCAGAGGCTTCTAGAACCACTGCAACTAAGGCAGGGTTATGGGTTAACAAGCTGGAGAAATAGAGATACTAAGATGATATATAGAGAGAGAATATATATATAATTGGCTTCAGGCTGTGGTGTAGCTACTCTATCAATGGTTGTCTACCAACGGAAAGTTCAACAATCCAAGTTGTTCTGTACTCCAGGACAGCTGGTCTTCCAGATGTCTCACTGGTCTTCAGTCTAAGACAGAATCCCGGAGAAGTAGGCTCTAATGCCAGTAAGAGTAAGGACAAGCAGGGATGGGGAGAGAGAGAGAGCATGCTTCATTTATATAGTTTGCCAACAGTTGTGAACCTTCCCACTTCCAAAGACCCAGATTAAAAATGCATCTTTCCTTGCCAGGCAGTGGTGGTGCACACCTTTGAGACAGGTAGGTCTCTGTGAGTTCAAGGCCAGCCTGGTCTACAAGAGCTAGTTCCAGGACAGACTCCAAAATCAGAGAAACCCTGTCTCAAAAAACAAAACAAAACAAAACAAAACAAAGAATAGCCATCACAGTCAATCACCTTCCCAAATTGGAAGAGGTAAAGCATGGGGAGTCATCATCCCCCGAGGAATACCTCTGCTGGACACAGGGTCAAGGCTCTGTGCTAAAGCAGATGATGGAAGCACCTCAGATGGGCCACCTTCTCAAAAGGCAGGGTCATTGACTGCAACCCAGAGCTCAACAACCCCGACCTAAGTCACCACGTCTGGGAGAGAGTCCCTCAGAAGCCAGCCGGGAGCACAAAGCTGCTCCTGAAGGATGCTCGCTGCAGTCCCGTTTTTTTTGTTTGAGTTTTTTTGCTTTGTTTTTTAGAGGCAATGAGTTTTAACCCAGTAGATGCTAGGCCAATGCCCTACTCCATCCCCGTACACTCATGTTTATAACCTACAAAGCTGAGACACCGAAATGCCCACTAGTAAGGAAATGCCAACACATCTGTGGGAGACCTGTAGTTCGAAGGAGACGTCTGTGTAAATGCTGAGCCAGGGGGACATCCATGATGCAGAGAGTGCAGCCCACCCACCGACATGCAGCGTAATTCTCTGACGTAAGTGTACACATGAAGTCATTCTGCACGCTGCCTAGCTGCACTAGCTGAATCTCTGTCCGGCCTTAACCTTATTTATCTTTGAGGACAGGCTGCCTGTGGGCTAGAAGTCCTCTTCACGTAGGCTGGCCAGTATTTGCTGGATTTAAGATGCTTGCCAGGGTGATTAGCCCTGTGCATGCTAAATGACACACGGCACTACAATGGCTGACAACAGCCCTGACAATGGCCCTGACAACAGCAGCAGAGAACCTTGAAAGGAACAAAAGGCGATGAGGAGCACAAGTTCCAGGAAATCTCCACCCGACCCCAGAAAACTCCAGAAAAGAAATGATTGTCCCTCATTACCCACCGAAGGTGGACAGGCTGGTGTATGAGGTTTTAGCCCACTTCTCCTATTCTTGGCCAAGAATAAATGTCTCCTTCGCTTATCAGTTGGTGTTACAGGTTACATGATCCAGAGACAGTAGGGGGAAAGACTCATGATTTATACTTAGATCCTTATATATGCAAAAATGAAAACCAACACATACATTAGGATGTGTGCCAGTGTAAACAGAACCAGGCGATTATACCCTCCTAGAGTAACCAAACTTTTAAAAACCAGTATTGCTTCTATAAGTTAACAATGTAGAGACCAGCCTGGTCTACAGAGCTAGTTCCAGGACAGGCTCCAAAGCCACAGAGAAACCCTGTCTCGAAAAACCAAAAAAAAAAAAAAAGTTAACAATGTACTTATATAGTGGTTGGAGAGACTGCTCAGTGGTTAAAATATTTGATGCTGTTCCACAAGACCCGGGTTCAACCCCAGCACTCGCATGGGGGCTCACAATTATCTTTAACAGTTCCAGGGACCCAGTGCCCTTGATACAGGATTCCCCTCTGAGTGCTGTGAATACCACTGGTTAATAAAGAAACTACTTTGAGCCTATTGCAGTGCAGAATAGGGCAAGGCAGGAGTTCCAAGCAGATATAGGAGGATAGAGTGGGCTGAGTTGGAGGAGAAGCCATGTAGCCACCACAGGAAACAAACACCGCTGGATGCTGGACAGAACCTTACCAAGTAGGCCACAACCACGTGACAATACACAGATTAACAGAAATGGGTAAATTTAAGATATAAGAGCTAGCCAATAAGAAGCATAAACTAATAGGCCACAGTGTTGTAATAATACAGTTTCTGTGTGATTATTTCAGGTCAGGGCCACCAGGAACAAACAAGCAGCCTCCAACTACAGAAAGGTGCGCCAACGTGGTCCGAAACATGCTTCTGACATCTGGGCACTGATGCATATAGTGCACAGACATTCACACAGGCACAATACACACATAAAATGAGAATAAGTAGCTGGGCAGTGATGCATGCCTTTAATCCCAGCACTCAGGAAGCAGAGACAGGCGGATCTCTGTGAGTTCAAAGCCAGGCTGGTCTACAGAGCGAGTTCCAGGACAGACTTCCAAAGCAACAGAGAAACCCTGTCTCAAAAAACAAACAAACAAGTAATAAAATAAATAAGGACTATCTCAAAAAAATTAAGGTTCTAATAAAACCAACATAAAATATCCACAAGAATAAAAGCAGTGCCGTGTAGAGCCACTGACCAGCACTGTACTGTGTGCACTGTGGGCACTCTCTCTCAGTCCTCACAACTGCCTGCTCTACAGAGGAAGGCTGAAGCTCAGGTGAGGTGACTCGCTCAAGGTCACCAATCGGTCCACAGAAGTCCACCCCTCTGTCACAGAAAACCACTATACATTCTTAGGATGCTGGCTATGCTAACCTGGGCTGGGAGGAGCTAAGCCTAACTTCCTTGTACCAGATATGGGCCAACAAGATGGCGCCACAGGTATGGGGACTTGTCACCAAGCCTGCTGACCTCCCGGGGAGAACCAACTCCCAGCAGCTGAGCTCTGGCCTCTCCCATGCATCACTATGGTATGAACACCACCCCTCCAAACACACAAATGAATAAAATCTAATGCTGTTGTTGTTTGAGACAGGGTCTCTCTGTGGAACCCTGGCTGTTCTGGAACTTGCTTTACAGACGAGGCTATCCTTGAACTCACAAAGATCCGCCTGTCTCTGCCTCCCAATTGCTGGAATTAAAGGTACCCTGCCTAAAAAGCTTAATTCTTTAAACTCCGAGAAACATTTCCTTTGCATAACCTTTCTTGGAAGATCTGACCACATTATTTTTAGCCTTATCTGGTAAACACTGAATTACAATCTGCCTCCCACGAAAGTGTAAACTCCAGATAACACGGCTCCTCTCCATCCTTGGTTAGTTGGCTCTCTTGTCTCTATAATACACCCTGGATTCCCAGTCACATTACACTGCCAAAATGGTAGTGAAATAACAATGCCCAGACGTCACCCAAGAGCTGAGAGCACCACACTAACAAAGCACAGGGTGCCCAGTGTTGACCCATACGTTGGTCCTGCAAAGGCAGATCTCAGAGTATACACCGTCACAGCGGTGGGCCGGACAGCACTTCTGTGGATTGGAAAGTCTAAGGCCTGCTCAACCACTGCCTGGTCAGTCCTCTAGACTTACTGCTCAGTGGCCTTGGGTCACCTGCTTCACCTCGACGTGTCTGGTAGCCTTACATACAAAGTGAGAGCTGACAGAAGAACCAGCTTCTATAGTTAGTGAGCAACAAGCAAACACGTCAGACCAAAAGTCTTGCTATTAAGACACACATACAATTACCGCTGCTAATGTCTGTTCTTAGGTTTTTAAAAACACGGAACCACAGGCTGTAAGGGCGAGGAGCCAGGGTTTGCTTTCCCTCGGGCCACTTCATACACACTAATATGTTTAAAAGATGATGTAATTGCACCAGTGAACGGTGTTTCCCAGAAGCAACCCTGCGATTCTGGACAACCCTGGGTTACTCTGGGTTCTGAAGACACGTGACTCTAGGTCAATTTACTTAACCTTGCCCAGAGTCCCCAAGTACTGCCTGAGCAGGAAAACAGGTTCAATCTGTTTACCAAGGTACAATGCTAAACATATTTATATAAATATCAAAATCTCAAATTTGAAAGCTTCAATTCCACACATACAAAAGAAAACTTCCCTTTTACAGTTGATTTCCTAACAAAGAAACAGAAACTCATTTGATTTGTTTTCCCTGCTAGCTAACTGGGAATTAAAATACTATCAAGTATTTTGTGCCTTTAAAAAGTTATATAAAAAAAAAAAGATCCAGGCGGTTGTGGCACAAGCCTTTTAACCCCAGCACTCAGGAGGCAGAGGCAGGTGCATCTCTGTGAGTTCGAGGCCAGCCTGGCTTACAGAGTAAGTTCCAGGACAGGTTCCAAAGCTACACAGAGAAACCCTGTCTCAAAAGAAGAAAGAAAAGAGAAGAGAAGAGAAGGAAGGAAGGAAGGAAGGAAGGAAGGAAGGAAGGAAGGAAGGAAGGAAGGAAGGAAGGAAGGAAGGAAGGAAAGAAAGAAGGAAGGAAAGAAGGAAGGAAAGAAGGAAGGAAAAAAGGGTTGGAGAGATGGCTCAGTGGCTAAGAGCACATACTGTGTTTATAGAAACTCCATTCATTCACAATTCCCACATTGACCACACTGACTGGCTCACAACAATGGCCTGTAACTCCAGCTCCCAGAGTCTGGCCTCTGGCCTCCCCAGGAACTCACACATGCAGACCTACAGACCTACATAGTCATTCTATGTACCCCTAGCTCAGGCTGGCCTCAAACTTGTATTGATCCTCCTGCCTCTGCACTCCCAAGTGCTGGGGTTACCAGTGAGAGCCACCATGCCTGGCTTTAGGCTAGAGTCCTGAATGCAGACACTCCCACGCCTACACCATAGTTCTTTCTGCTCTTACACACCCATGACTCACTTCATCAACACAATCAAGACTTTTCTTTGAAGGGCTCTCCTACTCTGTCCTAGCTAACTCTTTTCATCATATATGGCTTCTCACTGTCTGGCTGTTTTCCCTGCTATTTCACTCAGATATTCCCTTTCCCCGTATCTTTCTTCTTAAGAAGAAAGCGCATGGGCTTTGCCTCTGATGTAGGCTGTGAAAGTGAAAGCAGCTGCAACTACCAGCAACTTCAGAGGGGGAAAAACCCTCACTTCCCCTTCCAGGATCTGAGGTGAGTTCCCCGACATCCGGACATTCGTGTCCAGTGTCCGGAGGCCTACTATCACCTGTGACTACAGCTTCAAGGGAGGGGATGCTGTCTTCCGGCTTCCGCAGGCACACATTCACACAGAGACACACAGAGACATATCAATAAATTAAAAACAAATCCTTAGCCAGGTGGTGGTGGCGGCGACACGCGCCTTTAATCCCAGCACTCGGGAGGCAGAGGCAGGTGGATCTCTGTGAGTTCAAGGCCACCCTGGTCTACAAGAGTGAGTTCAGAAAAGCCAGGACTACACATAGAAACCCTGAAACCCTGTCTCAGGAGAGAAAAAAGAGATTGGGGGGAGGAGAAGAGAGAGAGAGAGAGAGAGAGAGAGAGAGAGAGAGAGAGAGAGAGAGAGAGATATGGATGTATACTATTGGGCAAGAATGATGGCTCAATGGTTAAGAGCACTTGATGCTCTTCCAGAAGACCTGAGTTTGGTCCCCAGTGCCCACGCCAATAGCTCACAACTGCCTCTAATTCCAGTTCCTCTCGGAGGGTGCCTGCACTTGTGTGCACGTACCCTCACAAATAATTAAAAGTAAAATAAGTCCTTTTCTTTTCATCATTATTTCATCAATCTCAGCACTTGCTCACAACAGGCGAACATGCCAAGGAAGCTGCCCAAGGTTTTCAGACCAATGGATTAAAACAAGCCTCACAGAATCAACCACACAGTCACTCAATCAATCCCAAACCAAAACCATCACCAAGCCAAGGTACCAACCTGTTAGGATGAACTCTGAAAACGCATCCTAGGAAACACGCCGCTTCTGCCTAATAAAGCAAAAAGGAACAGCGCTCGAAAAAGAAAACCGTAGTTCTCCCTCTCAGGAGTTCTTAGGGCTCTGGGCTTGCTCGCCAGTCTGAAGACAGACTGGACATCCCCGGGTATTTTGTTCTTACAAAGCGAACCCGCCAGAGCCTTAAGAGGAAGAAGGCGGAGACGTGCAGGGGGTGGGGCTTGTTACAGGAATGATTAGGCAAAAACAACCCTGGGCACAAGGGTTTCATTTGCCTGCCGACTAATGGTTTAACTCTTTGTTGGCAAGTGTCCTGCTCCTCTGAACGTCCTTACACAACACTGGGCATGCCTGTTTCAGTTGCCCGATGACTAAAGGTTTAACTCTTTGTTGGCAGTGTCCTATTCCTCTGAATGCTCTTTTTACACCCTGGCAGTTCATCAGAGGCCCTCCTCTGCTGGCTAGACAATCATGCAAAGTGAAAGGAACAAGTACCTGACACAGAAAGGGGAGCAATGGCCTTGGGGGAAAGACCTCTGGGTCAGAGTCTGACGACATTAAGTACACTTCCCCACAAAAATCTTAAAAGGATAATCTCATGTTAAGAGTTCTTCCACATTTAAAAACAAAGTCAGGGCTAAGCAGGGGGCACACACCTTTAACCCCAGAGGAGACAAGCAAATCTCTGTGAACTCAAGGCCAGCTTGGTCTACACAGTTGAGACATGTTTCAAAAATTAATAGTCAAGATTTAGGTAGGTGCTTGTCATCCCAGAAACTGGGTTGTGGAGGCGAAAAGAACTGGAGTTAGAGGATGTCCTTAGCGACAAAGTTCAAGGCCAGCCTGGGCCACAAGAGCAGGTGTCAGAGAACAAACAAGGGGCTGGAGATACGCTCAGTGGATGAGAGCACTGGCTTTTCTTCCAGGGGACCTAGGTTCAATTCTCAGCACCACTCAGCTCACAACCAGCTAGCTGTAACTCCAGCTCCAGGAATCTCACACCTTCTTCTGGCCTCTGAGATCACCATGTACACACAAAATAAAAATAAGTAAGTCTTTAAAAAAAAATACCATATACTGAGCACTGTTCCAATTGACCCTCAAAGGAAGACGAAGAACGAGAAACACAAGACCCCCCCAAAATGCTGCAAACCAATCTTGTCCAATTTGGTGACTTCCAAGAGCAGAGATTCCTCATTCCACTTTTCTCAGTCACGGTTAGACATGGGTCTCTCCAGGCCAAAATCAAGATGCCCACAGGGCACAGAGGTAACTTCTCCTTTGTTCACAGTCAGAAAAGCCCCTTAGCTTTGAAGGACTCTTCTGGGTAACCCCCAGTAAGACCATGAAGATGGCTCATTTGCTGTAAAGTCCTGCCAACCTGAGTTTGATCCCCAGGGCCCACAGTAGGAGAAAAATTACTTTGGAAAGTTTTTCTCTGACCGCGACACACACACACACACACACACACACGACTTGCTCCTTGAGCACTTGCTGCTGTGGCCCACATGATGAGCTGTGACCTAGAATTGGTGCTGATCGGGCTAGGATTGACTGAAGAGCCATTACTGTTCATAAGAGCTCAGCATCACTGAACTGAAGTCTTCTATGCTTCACTGGGACAACAGAGAAGTCCTTCTTGAGGTCAACGCACAGAAGCTGATACAAGGGAGTCAGACTACATCTTGAGCTGAACTTGACAATGTAAGAGTCTTCCAGGGATTACTGGTTTCGAAGGTATGAAGGGTTCAGAGAGAAGTGGAGGCTTGGCACCTTGTGGCAGGGTCAGGGTCCTGCAGAGAAGGCCTGAGGGGCTATCAGTGAAGATCAACCTCTAGCTGCAGTGGAGATCCCAGGATATTGGAGATGTTACGACCTAGGAGAGTTGCGGATATGGAATGGAGATGGCCTGAGGGAGGGCCTTTGGGGGCTGTGGATGACGGAGGTGGAGAGGCAGGGCTGCCCAAGCCCTCTAGAGCCCAAGGATTACAAACCTCAGTGCCAGGCACTGAGCTCCGGGATTTGGATCCACACTGCCAGATTTTAGCTTTACTTTGCCGTGACCATTCTTATGCCCTGGTTCTTCCCCATTTTGGCATGTGAACAATGCATGTTCACACGCACACAATAAGAACTTGTATTTGTTCATATTTGTTTTTAATCAAGTTCTCTGGCCAGGCATGGTAGTATATGCCTTTAATCTCAGCACTTGGAAAGCGGAAACAGGTGGATCTCCCTAGGCCAGCCTGTGTCTACAGAGCAAGTTCCAGGCCAGCCAGACCTACATGGTGAGACCCTGCCTCAAAAAAAAAAAAAAAGAAAAAGAAAAGAAAAGGAAAGGAAAGAGAAATTAGGTTCCTTAACATGGGCACATCCTGTAACGACCATTTTTCCGAGTAAGTAAACCAATTCACAGGTTTTTTTCTATCCTTGGCAGGCTGAATCTTGGTACCCTCAGCTGGGAATGTAGCACAGGAGACACTGAGCTGCACACTGGGCGACGATGCAACGCTGGTAAAGCACCAGGCCGTCCATTCCAACTACTCTCTGATTTCTCTGTCACAGCTTTTTAATTCTAACGCATTTAGGGGGTGGCGGGATGGCTCAGCAATTCGATGCACACACTGCTGCTCTTCCAGAGGACCTGAGTTCAGTTCCCAGCACTCATGAAAAACAACTCACTACTGCCTTTAAAGCCAGATTCACGGGGGCCCTGATGCCTCTCTCTGCAGGCACCCACCAATACATGCATGTGCATGCATGTGTATGCACATATCCACACGCCCCTTCAAAACAGATTCCGCAAAGATTTACTTATTTAATGTATGAATGTTTTGTCTACATGTATGTCTGTGTGCCACGTGTATATGTCTAAGACCTGCAGAGGTCAGAAGACGTCAGACCCCCTGGAACTGGAGTTATGGACAACTCTGTGCCAGCACATGAGTATTTGGAACTGAAACCATCTTCTGCAAAAAACAGCAAGCGAGCCATCTCTCCAGCTCCCCCACACGTTTTTAAACAATAAAAAATATTTTTAATATAACACATTTGGAGATGTGAAGAATGAGGACGAAATGAAAACTTCCTTCACCCCACCCAGCCTTCCAGGCCTTTTAGCATTCTTCTTGAGGCACTCTGTGCGGATGCACGTAGGTACGCGTTTATCTCATGCCCCTCCTTCCAACTCACACGGCTTCCTTCGCCTCAGTCTTTATACTTAACCTCGTAGCCTGCAGCCAGCTATGCACAGAACTCCCCTTTTTCACCGCTGTCCACCGTGGAGATGTGCCATTGCTCAGTTCACCAGTCACCCACGCACACAGCCTCGTCCCGTTACCAACAGTGTTCAGTGAACACCTTCATAAGCAAGACTGAGAAATAAATGTCTCCGAGCGGAACTTCTCAGTGTGTAAGGTCAGGTGAACTATTAACTGTGACAGGTAAGTACCCTCGGCAGAGAGCGAGCTGTTTTCCCAAACCTTTCCTAACATAAGTTCCCACATGTTACCAGGGAAGTAAAACAGGTCCGCCTAAGTGACTTGATTTAATTACATTTACTCGAACATGAGTTCGCACATGGCACCGAGGCGTGCATGTGGAGGTCAGAGTATAATGGTTAAAAAAAAAAAAAAAAAAAAGGCCGCAGGTCCCCAGGGGCGCAACGGCAGAATCGCTGTGGTAGCAGGCAGCAGGTCCCAAGACCACGGCAGCCATGAAGGCAACCAGGTCCCAGGCAGGGAGCCCCTGAGTGGCCCTTGGGCCATGAGGGACAGCGGGTCCTAGGCACGGAGCCGCATGGAGGGTGAGAGACCGAGACTGATGGGCACACCATGCAGAATGAAGTTGGATATTATTATTTAGTGGGTTATGGAGGGTAAAGGGGAAGGGGAGAAGGGAGAAGAGCAAAGTGAGGCAGAATGGGGGAGGGGAGAGGAAAGAAACCACAGTAGCAGCTACCTCTTTGGGAAAGAGAGGAAAGAGACTCAGGCTTGAAGGCGCCACCATGGACAGGGGAGGGAGTGGGCGTAGCTTGTCTCTTAAAAAGACAGTCAGACCATAACTCAGAGAACAACTTAAGAAAAGTCAGGTCTCTCCTTCCATCACGTGACTCCCAGAGACTGAACTCAGGTCATCAGGCTTGGCGGCAAGCACCTTTACCTGCTGAGCCAGCCTGCCAACCTGCCAGCTCTCCTTAAGTGAGATTTAACTGGGGTGGGATTTTCTTTGGGGAGGTCTTTTTTTCCTTCAAAATATGTGCAAAGCCAAGGTCCTTCCATGTACTTATGAACCACTAATTTTTTTGTATGAATTGTTCGCATCCTTCAGCCATTTCTGAGACAGGACAGCCTTGAACTCTTGATCCTCCTGCCTCCGCCGCTCCAATGCAGAATGCTTGTTCTGGTTTGTCAGGTTTTGTCAGTTATGGGGGGTTTGGTGTGCCGATTTTTGTTTTTAAAGTAATAAGTTTTGCTTATCATTCTATTCCTCACGGTGCCCACCATACACAGAAAGGCCATTTCTGTCCTAAATTTACAAGACCCGTTTCCCTTTGCGTTTCCTAGAAAGAACCCAGCCAGGCACAATGAGCTCGGCCTCGGTCATGAACTGTAGCCTCACCCCATGTGCTCCCGGACATACAGTACCGAGCCGAATCACGGCCGTTCACAGAGCATCTACATGGTTACTCACGCAAGCTGTGTGAGGCTGCGTATCCTGCTGTAAAAGAAGTGTGGTGTACAGGCAAGCCCCAAGTGCCAGTTATCTCCTGGTTGTACATGGCCTCTCTCAGCAAACACACAGCATCCCCAAGCACTAGAGTCTAGGGAGGGTAGAGGCATCAAATCACAAATACCCAGCACCCCACACTGCAACAGTCCCACCAATGCACCTATGCCTTTCAAATGTCTCTGTGATCTGGGAAACCTGTGAAAACCCCATTCCAGCATAGCACCCAGCCATGACAAGCTCAACAGAGGCCTAAATCTCAGTAGTTTACCCTAAGGCAATGTCTGGTTCCAAGAAAGACCACAAACTGAGATTACCCAGGCACCAGCCAGGAATAGACCTTCCAAAGAAAAGTCCTACTGTTCCAACAGTGGTAGATAGGGTCACCTGCCAGCACACAGCCATCGCTTTTCACCAGGACACCCCTAGACAAATGTCAGCCAATCAGGGGTCCTGAACTTTAGAAACCCCTCACCTCCACTCTTAACTGAGCTCAGGGTTCTCTGATCACTCCAACATGTTGGACACATGGAGAGACCGAGTATGCAAATTTGTGCAAGAATAAAGGCTCTTTGGTTTTACATACGGGACTTGGTCTACTCATTGGTTTTGGGCCGACTCTGGGATCTGGGCATGACACCCAGAAGATAGCTCTTAGCTGTGTGAGCCCTGTAAGCCACACCCCTCAGAGTTTCCCCACAGTATCTACCTCTTAAGGCCTCTGCATATACAACAGGCCATTTCCACTGCCCATCTCACTGCTCAACCAATAGCCTCACTCGCTTCCTATTTCTTTGATATCCCCGCCCCCATCTCCGTTACCCCATTCACCACAATGGCTGCTTCCTATCCTTCACCTAGGCCTCTCCACCTCCTCAGAGAGGCAATGCACCACTTTCTTTAACTTTATCTGTCCTGTAGTTGGTATTGTTTTAACCATTAATTTGTTTCTGTGTTTATCATCTGCCATCTCAAAAGTCCCCAAAGGCCAGAGGCCTTGCCCAAATCATTTATGCTTTAAAACCCAGCATTCACTTAGCATGGTGCCTGGCAGAGAGTCAGTACTCAATAAATATTGGGTACATTAAACTTGATTGAATGAGTTCCAGAAAATTCTCACCATTTCTGCATCATCAAGTTTCTGATAAGCCCAATCGCCTGGGATGGAAAGGTAGGCATAGAAACAGTAGCCTCTCATGCCTACCTGCCTCGCTCCACCATGCTTAGCCCTTCATCACTGGAGGAAAGAAAGCATTTCACCAGCACCGGCCATAGCTAAAGTGCTCAAGAACACACTGCTTTCACTGTCCCCTAGCTCTTGATTCCACTGGACTGCAGAGGATGAGCTGGGGAATAACACTAATGGTGACCTTTCACCACTAAAGATTCAAAGGGGAAAGCTCACAAACCTTTCCTAGGGGATCGAGAGTAGAGAGATGTGCTGGTTTGAATTTGCAGGCTTTGTCCCTAAACAAAGAACTGTGTGGAAGGATGAAGAGGTGTGGCCTTGGAGTAAGAAAGGTTTTGTTGAGGGAGGTGTGTCACTGGGGGTGGGATCTGAGGTTTCAAAAGCCCAAAGCAGACCCAGTCTCCCCTCCCCCGCCATTTTTTCCTCCCTCTCTCCCTGCTATCTGCAGATCAGGATAAAGTACTTCTCCAGCACCCTGCCTGCCTGTGTTCTATCATGCTCCTTGCCATGAGGATAACATATCAACCCCCAGAAACTGTAAGCCAGGCCCCAATTAAACACTTTCTTTCCTAGAGTTTCCTAAATCATGGTGTCTCTTCACAGGAATAGAACCCTAGCTAAGGCAATGAGAAGGAGGGACATTTTCTTCAAGGCTCTAATCCTTTTGAAAAGTGTTCATATTCCTGTAAACAGCCCCTTCCCCATGGTCCTGTATATAACTCATCAAGTAGAAGAGGGACTGGTTTGGAAAGAGAAAGGAGACCAGCAGGAAGGGACAAGGGACAGTCGTGGAGGAGACTATGATCAAAATGCATTAGATACTGAGCCCTTTCATCATCCATCGTTCATGTAAGTTAACAAGACATTTTTTAAAAAGGCAAAAGTGGGTGGCTGAAGATGTATCTCAGTTAGTAGGGAACCTCCCAGCATGTAAGAAGCCCTGAGTTTGATCCCTAGCACCACAGGAATGGGGGCAGTACATGTCGATAATCTCCACTGTAGAAGCAGGAAGGTCAGAAATGTTGAGGTCATCCTAAGCTATGTAATGAGTTCACAGCCAGCCTGGGCTACAAGGGACCAGGTATCAAAAACAGAAAGGAAGGCAGACAGGCTGGTCGCCCAGCTGAGCATCACAATGCACACCCTTAATATCAGCACTTGGGAGGCAGGGATGGGAAGATCTCTGGGAGTTCTAGGCCAGTCTGGTCTAAATAACAAGTTCAAGGACAGTCAAGGCTACTTAGAGAAACTCTATTTCAAAACAAAAGATGGGTGAAGGGATGGCCCAGCAGTTAAGAACACTGGCTGCTCTTTTAGAGGACCCCAGTTCAGTTCCCAGCATCCACATGGTGACTCACAATGGCCTGTAATTCCAGTCCCACGGGATCTGGCCTTGGTAGACACTGCATGCATGTAGTACCCAGACATACAAACAGAAAAAAAAAATCCATATACATCACATAAAATAATTTTTTTAAATTACGCTTTTCTAGGACTGGAGAGATGGCTCAGAGGTTAAAAGCACTGATTGTTCTTCCAGAGGTCCCGAGTTCAATTTCCAGCAACCACACGGTGGCTCACACCATCTGTAATGAAATCTGGTGCCCTCTCTGGCCTGCAGGCATACATATAAACAGAACACTGTAAGCAAAATAAATCTTTAAAAAATATAGAAAAGGGCTGGAGAGATGGCTCAGTGGTTAAGAGCATTGCCTGTTCTTCCAAAGGTCCTGAGTTCAATTCCCAGCAACCACGTGGTGGCTCACAACCATCTGTAGAGAGGTCTGGCGCCCTCTTCTGGCCTTCAGGCATATACACAGAATATTGTATACATAATAAATAAATATTTTAAAAAAATATAGAAAAAAATACGCTTTTCTACTTAAAAAAAGAAAAGAAAAGAAAAGAAAAGAAAAGAAAAGAAAAGAAAAGGAAAAGAGAGTGGATTGGATGGAGGGAAAAGAAAAACTGAGCTAGACATGGTGGTCCATGCTTGTAATCTGAGCATTTAGGAGGCAGAGGCAGGAGATCAGTTCAAGTTGAAGGTCAGCCTGGTCTCAAAAGTAGATGGAAAAAAAAAAGAAAGAAAGAAAAGGTTGGCTAGAGGTGTGGCTCAGTGGTAGAATACTTGCCTAGAATGGCAAGGCCCTAGGTTTAACACCCAGCACAATAAATAACTAAATAATACAATTTTAAAACAATCAAAACCTAATGTTTACTATCAGACACTGTTTGAAGCCTATAACATGAACTATCCTTTTGGATTTCCAAGCAGCTACTAAGCTACACATCATTATTACCCTAATGTTTAAACTAAAGAACTGGTCATTGGAGTAAGTGAAGAAGCCAGAACAGCCAGATGGATTCAGAAGAACCCCTTGCTCTTACCACACTGGAACCCTAACAGCGTGCCTACCCTTGATCTTCACAAATAAACGCTTAAAGTCAAGCACAGTTGAGCACACCAAGAACCATAGCATTTGGGGACAGCCTAGGCTACCCAGAGAAACTCTACCAAAAAGGAAAAGGAAGAAAAGATTGAGATAAGGGGAGGAAAGGGAGTAGGGAAGAGGAAAGCTTAAGAGACAGCCAGGAGCAGTGGTGGTGCTTGTCTTTAATCCCAGCACTCGGGACGCAGAGGCAGTCGAATCTCTTTGAGTTCGAGACCAGCCTGGTCTACAAAAGCTAGTTCCAGGACAGGCTCCAAAGCTACAGAGAAACTGTCTCAAAAAAAAAAAAAATTGCCAACCCAAACACTGGGTTGTTACTAAGTATTCACATGCTCCAGGATGTGAAGTAGGCCAAGTTCTGTCCGCTTATGAATGTGGAAAAGCCAGCATCAGAATGTGACCTGCTGAGGATCATTAGCTATGAATGGGCCCCAAGGATAACTTGAGGACAAGTCAACCCACTGGCTAATCACTGAGATTTGTCACCTGTGTGACGTCACCTGTTCTAAGGCCTACAGATGCTGAGGCACAGATTGAAACAGGTCACTTGTGAAGCAAAGCTCATCGTGCCAAAAGATGGAGCGCTGGTGACAGGGCTACCAGAAGGAGGAGTGTGGCGGGAGAGGACTCCAAGAGAAGGCAGAGGCCAGTGGAGCTCTGTGAGTTCAAGGCCAGCCTGGTCTACACACTCGTTCAAGGACAGCCAGGACTACATTAATAGAAAGACCCTGGGGTTTTTTTGTTTGTTTGTTTTTTGTTTTTGTTTTTTTTGGTTTTGTTTTTAAAAAGGCTGGGGGGGGGGGCAGCACACACATGAGCCACCTAACTAGGTCTTGATACTGGAAGAGGACAAGCAGGAAAAACAGGACCGACCTGAGGCTCTTAAAACAGAAGGCAGCTGGCCAGATGGCTTAGAGAGTAAAGGCACCCACTGGCCATGCGAGCCTGGTGACCTGAGTTTAATCCAGAACCCACACAAGGGCGGAAGGAGAGAAGAGACTCCACAAAGTTGTTCCAACTATGGCACTGGAAGGTCCTGGAGTTTTATCCAGTTACAGGGCAGAGGCCCAGGTCTGACACTCCCATAGCCAAATTCAATGCTTACGCCCTTACATAACCTGCAGACACCTGCACACGCACCCCTCTATAACTGGCTCCCAACTGGTTTTCTGGTTTGAGTTTGGATCCTGGTTGGCTGTTGTGGAATAATCTTTTTGTACACTGTTAAGTGTGTCTTTGCCAAGAAGCCTTCTGACTGGTTTAATAAAGAGCTGAATAGCCAATAGCTAAGTGGGGAGAGGTTAGGTGGGACTTCTGGCCAGAGAGGAAGAGGAGATTAATCTAGGTACGGGAGAGATGCCAGAGGAAACAAAGTCATGAGGCAAAACACAGATTAATATAAATGAGTTAATTTAAGTTATAAGAGCCAATGGGTCAAAACTAAACTATAGGCCAAACTTTCATAATTAATAACAAGTCTCTCTGTCATGATTTGGGGGCTGGCTGTCCAAAAGAGCCTACTAGAGCTGGCTGCAAACTCACCACACAGGCAAGGATCAAGTGCCAGGATTACAGGTGTGGGATACTGAGTCCAACGTCAACACGTAGCTTCAGCTCACACAGGCATGCTGTAATACTTCGTGGCAAATTCAGGCTCTTCTTTCCCTACGTCTTCTGCTCAGTTTTGCTGGGAGCCTAAAACCACCCTAAGAAATAAAGACCACTGGGGACAGAGAAGTGGAGCTGCACCTAGGAGGAGTTAAGGGGAGGAGTTGGGGACAAATAATAATAATAATAGGGGCTGGAGAGATGGCTCAGTGGTTAAGAGCATTGCCTCGTCTTCCAAAGGTCCTGAGTTCAATTCCCAGCAACCACATGGTGGCTCACAACCATCTGTAATGAGGTCTGGTGCCCTCTTCAGGCATGCACGCAGACAGAATATTGTATGCATAATAAATAAATAAACAAATTAAAAATAATAATAATAATAATAATAATAAACTTTTACAGAAGGGAATAAAGGTCACTTAGCAACAGGAAGAACCTAGACAGAGGCAGGATGGAAAGGGGGAGTTGGGTGACTCACAGACCAATGACTGGAGGAAGGCCAGTGTCACAGGCAGGATGAGGAAGCTGCAGAGAGGGTCAGAAAGAAGGCTAACCCCAAGAACAAGCTAGCTCAATGTAGGACATCGGCTCCACCCAAAGTTCTGCCCTCACGGAGAGACCATCTCCTGGAAAAGGGGAAGGTAGGGTTGGGTGTGGTGGCTTGGCACCTGTGACGCCAGCTCTTGGAAAGCTAAGGAAGGGTTCCTCAAATCCAAGGGCAGTTTGGATAAAAGAGTGAGTTCCAGGATATCCTGAGCTACTGACGGAGGCACTGCCTCAAAGTCACAAGACGGAAACAAAAACTAGAGGGATTGCAACACATGGGCAATCACCACCTTTTACACTGGCCACGGATGCCAGAACGGGTGCCGGGTCGGTTCAGTGGCCTGTGGGACCAAGAACAATCAGGAGTTACATGTGACCTACTTAATCAAATTCAAACCAAAAAGAATACTGCTCCAAATGAAGTGACCAGCAAGGAGGAGGGGCTGCCTGGTGAGCAAGGCGATCCCTGTGAGCAAGCCAGGGCACAGCGAGGAGGGCGGGTAAAGGTATTCACTGACAAACTGATGGGAGATACCTTTGTTTTCTGCCCCTGCAAGGCCAAGGGAAATTGTTTAATACCTCTGGGCCTCAGTTTCCTTACCTATAAAACAGTTCCACTGTGCACTTGATGGATCTGCTGCTGTAAAGGGCCAGCGAGAAAATATAGAGTCTGGGGCCTGGCACCCACTATCCTGGCTCCGTCAGTGTTCACTGGGTCCTTTAAAACTAATTTTAATTTTCCTTCAGATATCCTCCATGCCAGATATCAATGTTTATGGGACAGAATGTTTTCTAACTCCACGTTCTGTGGTTCACTGGCAAGTGTGAAACACAATCGTGGCCATGACCTCCAAGAGCCAGATCACTAACTCTTAGACATCCAAGGCCTGGATCTGAAGCCGAAGGTAAGGCACTGCAATTCCTTCTAGAAGGAGGTGAAATGCCAAAGTTATTATTCTTAACTCCTTTTTTGACGGAAACTCTGAAGTAACCCAGGGGTATCTGACACGTGTCTGTTCTCAAAACAGAGGCCACAGTTTTTCAGGTTTCCACCATCACTCAACCATCAGAGAACTAAGGGAGGGACGCCCAGAACCCTGATTCAGATCATAACCCTGATTTCCTGACATACAGAATGTAGTCATGGGTAGGATAGGGTCTGATCAGTGCTAGGCAAATGGATGAGAGGCTATGAGCTAGTTATTCCTTCTGAGACCCCCATTCCAACCTTCACAGGCAGCAGGATCGGCGTGTCTGCCCCACCTCCTCCCATGCTATTCCACCGCCTGCTCTGCCAGGAAGCCTCATTATTGAATCACAGTGCTGTACAGAACTCCTGGCAGGGCTGTGTCTGTGACTTCAAGGAGTATGAGTTCCCCACACACAAAGCCCTGTTCTGCCCTGTACATTAACCATGTAAGATTGTACTCACAGAACAAAGAGGAACCGGGGGACAGCAAGACAGCTAGGTGGATAAGGAACTTGGTAAACTTGATAAGGAAGTTGATTGATAAACATCATGCCTGCAGCCTGAATTCAATCTCTGAACTACAGTGTGGAAGGAGAGAACTCCCATAAATTGTCCCCTCTGACCCTAACACTTATCTTATACGGCACACATGCATACACAAATAAGCACACGCACAGCGTGGCACACATGCCATGCCTTAGTTACATTCCTACTGACCAAGGCAGTTTATAAAAGAAGTGTTCAGGGGCTGAAAAGATGGTTCAGCGGTGTAGAGTACTTCTTGTTCATCCAGGGGACCCAGGTTCAACTACCAGAACCCACAAGGTGGCTCACAACTAACTCTCTGTAACTCCAATTTCAGGAGATCCAACCCCTTCTTCTGGCCTCCAAAGACACCAGGCACACGTGCAGTAGACAGATATACATCCAGACAAAACACCCATACACACAGAAAACAAAAATAAATAAATCCTTAAAAAAAAAAGTAAGCACTTAATCAGGCTTATGGTTTCAGAGGTTTACAGTCCACGATATCAGAGCAAAGGAATACTGGAGAGCTCACGTCTTGATCCACAACCACCAGGCAGAGAGAAAGAGCACTGGGAATCATAGGAGTCTTTAGAAACCTCCAAGCCCACCTCTTCCTACAAAGCCATACCTCCTCAAATACACAGGCCGAAAGGGGCCATTCTCATCCACTCCACCTCATGCCTTTACATACACGAAAGGAAGGAAGGAAGGAAAGAAGGAAGGAAGGAAGGAAGGAAGGAAGGAAGGAAGGAAGGAAGGAAGGAAGCTTAAAAAATGAGAGAGCAACTAGGCAGTGTCAACAGTAACAGAACAAAGGTTCTGGAGCACAGGGGACCTGAGCTACATACATAGGTGGTGCCTCCTTTAACCTAGTATAGTCAACTGGCTGATAAGCCCTAGAGTAGGGTTAGGCGTCTCCATCAGTGAGGAAGGAGCTAAGCTTGCTTCACATAAGAGTTCAGAACTGAGAACTGGGGATGGCAAACGCTACAGCATTTGCCCAGCAGGCTCCAGGAGGCCCTGAGCGCCAATCCCAGCACAGAAGGGAAGTCTCTGGCTTACCAATGATTTGTGAACCCATAAAAAAAAAAAAAACCCACTTGTACAGTCTCTGTACCAGCTTCAGATAACATCACTTGCCACCAAGACCAAAGACCTGAAATCAGTCTCTGGGACCCACACAGTGAAAAAGAAGCAACCTCAACAAGCTGTCCTCCGACCTCCACACCTGCATGACACACCTGCACACACAGGTAACATAAACACACACAAAATAAATAATCGTTCTTTAATTTTTTTTTTTAACATTTGAAAACCACAGATCAGGGGAGACAGTGTAGACAAGAAGATGCATTGGAAGGGTCTGAGGGAAGTTGGGGATCAGGCCAGAACGGAGCACAAGAGGCCTGAGAAGCAGAGGGTGGCTGAGGGGCCTAAGAAAGATGACTGCGTGAGATCGCCGCATGCGCTAAGTGAAAACGCCAGTGTGGTCAGGGCCAGGCCAACCATGGGAGGCGCAAGCAAATAGAGAAATCCCAAGAGGGGGACAGAGAAGGGGACCCAGGAGCCTTGTAGCCCATGGGAGACAGGGACCATGTGCTTGAATGTCAGGCTCCATACTGTTTCTCAGCAGCCCGGGCTGTCCTCACATACGCTCCCACTGCTAGTACAAACTTGAGGGGTCTGTCTCTATCCTTTGCTGCCCCCCTTTGGCTCCTCTATCTTTCCATCCCCTAATCAAAACAGGCTCCAGACATCCTTTCTTTCCATTGTGAATGGATCCATTTTCATTTGTGACTTAAGACCTAGGATTGGGCACCTTCATAATCTAAAGAGATGTATTTAGTGCACAGCACTGCAGGTGCACACTCAGTGTGAGCAGCAGCTGTGCCCTGCGGAAGGCCTCGAAGTGCATGGAGCATGCACGAAATAAGGACATCGCATGGCAGACGGGACACCAGGGCGCAGTGCAGAGGTCAGCCCCAGGCTTCATCACAGCTTTCTCAAAGGAGATTTAACTCAGGGTCCTGGGAGAACTTTCTTTGATTCCCTTTTAAGGGCAGAGCCCCCAGTAACCTCAGGACTCCTACGGGGGTCCACCTCTTGCAAGTTTTCCAACCTGTCATGGGTTCACACTGGGGACAAACCCTTGATCTCTTGGGAGACAAGCAACAGCCGTGATACAGTAAACTGACTCAATACTAATAAAATCTAGTACGAATATTCCAACTGATTCCAAAAGCAGCACCTAAGCCGAGCCTGTTCCTTGAAGGTAGTGGGGGCAGAACTGGATAAGAAACGGAATTCTTTGTACATGCAGGTGATTTGGTTATTGAGGAATCGTTAACTCGGTATTCAACAATGTTATCAAAATAAAATTCACCTCATATAACTATCAACAAAACAAAACAAAAAAAATACCTTTCATATCTTCCTAATGGATTCAGGGATTGGGCATGGAGGCACACAACTATAATCACAGCACTAGGGAGGGGGAAATAGGAGGATCAGGAGTTCAAAGCCTGTCTCAGCTACATCAAATTTAAAAAAATAAAAGGATTTAGGGAGGCCACTGAAATGGCTCCATGGTAAAGGTGTCTGCTGCCAAGCCTGGAGGCCCGAGTTCATTCCCCAGAATCCTCATGATGGAAAGAGAAGTAGCTCCTGAGCTTGTCCTCTGATTTCCATTTAAGTACGGGGGCATGTGTAAACCCACATATGAATACACACACAGAAATAAATAAACAAACAAATGCATAATTAAAACATACAAAATATGAAAAGCAAAGATGCAGGATGCCGGGCACACACCTGTGACCCCAACACTTGGAAAGCAGGGACAGGAGGACCAAGTGTTCAAAGCCTCAGTTATACACTGGGTTTAAAGCCAGCCCTAAACCACAGGAGACAGTGGCTCACACCTGTAACCCCAGCATTTGAGAGTTCAAGGTCATCCTCAAGCCCAGTGACGGTAGCTCTTGCCCTTAACTGCAGCACTAGGGAGGATCCAGTTCAAGGTTATCCTCTGCCTTGCTGCAAGTCAGATACCAGTCTGGGCTGCCTGAGACACTGGCATTAAAAAATAGGGTCAGTCATAGCGATAACTTTAATCTCAGCACTTGGGAGGCTGAGGCGTGCAGATCTCTGAGTTCAAGGTCAGCCTGATCTACCTCCGGGGTTCCAGGACAAGCGGTTTTGTTATTTTTGAGACAAGGACTCAAAGGTTAAGGATAGCCTCAAACTCCTGATCCTCTTGCTTGCATCTCCCAAGTGTTGGGATGACAGATGTGCACCACCATGCCCGACTCTGCCAACAACAACTTAACTAGCAAACACACATACCAAGATTTCAGCTCAGAAGGGTCTGTAACCAGAAGATGTAGCCAAGGCACAGTTCTTTATAGCCTCTAGTTGGGACAAGGTCAAGAGCCTACATGTTAACTCATACCTGTTAAATAACTAAGAAAAACACCTTTGGTGATTACAGCCCTAAAATCTGGGGGGCTGTCCAGGAGTTCCCAACATCTTAGCCAACCCCTTCCTCTGCTATTCTTCACAACGAAAGCCAGCGTAGGCGGGGACCCTGTTCTCAGACACTTCTCTGCCTTTCACAAGTGGTTGTTACACCACAGCCCTAAACTAAAAGAGGAAAGAGAAGCCAGTTCCCCCCATGGCTTAACTCAAAATGAAAGACGTGCTGCCATGTCAGGGCTGAAAAAGCAGATCAAGAGTGCTCTTAAGTGTGTGTGTGGGGGGGGTCACTGTAGCGGAGCAGAGAGGTAGCTCTTTTGTAGGCAGCAACTGCGGTGCTTTCAAGACACCAATCTCTGAAGGTCTTCCCATAAGTGAAATAAAAGGAGGTGGGTAACACAGTTTAGAGCAGAGGAAATCGAAGTATGATTGCCAAAAGACAGCAACCCCAACCACACCACCACCATGGGCACGCCTCCTGGAGGGCAGTGCCAGCCAGGCCCTCAGTTGTTGGAACTAAGAATGCACTGACAGACGAAACCCGGATGGATGGTCAGTTAACTAGAAGTGGCTGCTAATGAGGTCTTTGACATCTTCACATGGTCATAGTCACTTCTAAAGGGATCTACGTTTACATTGGTCTGTCAGTCAATCTCAACTCTACTACCCCTTTGAAAATAAATAAGCGGGGACTGAGGAGCAACACAGTGACTAGGTGCTTGCTAATATGCTCAAGACCGTGGGCTCCATCCCCAGGACCAGAAGAGAAGACAGCTAGGGGCTGGTTGAGTAAAACCGGAATGACTGTCCGGGTTGTATGTGTGTCTGAGGGACAGGAATCACGCGAAGTCATGCAGATCCCTCAACCTCACTAGAGATAACTGTTGCCAGGACACTTAGCCTCCCCCTCCTGAAAAGCCCCTCAAAACTGCGCCAATGGTTGGAGGAGTCTCCTAACGCCCCCAACCCCCTCCGGCCACTCCCACAAGCCCGCTGCCAGGAGAAGAGGGGTTTTCATACACCTCTCCACCGAGTGCCTTCTGCTCCCCCCTCTCGGACCTTGGTTTCACCTGTCGCAAACTGAAAGGGTTGATGGAGATCACGTCAACACCCCCCGCCCTCTGCTCCCAATTTCTAATCCATCGCTCTCCACGCGCCTGTGCCTTGCGGAAACAGACATCCCGTGACCATCCCCTTAACAATCCTTATAATTTTAGTAAAGTGTGATGTGTCCAGAACCGATAAACAGGCTGTTGCTTCCCCGTACCATCAAACCCAATCAACAACGTGGGTTCATACGCGGCCTTTTCCATCAATCCCACAATCCCGTAAAGAAGAAGAGGGGGTAATAAAAAAAAAAAATCCTCGCCCCTCCCAGGCTCTAAAGTCGAAGGCGCCTGGCCTAGGATGCAGGCAGGGAATAATAAAAACCGCCCGCGCCAGCATCTTCCCTGTCCCCGGGCGGGCTGACCAGGTGCCCGGCTCCCTCCCTGAGGCTTGGCTTACTCACTCACGGTCCTGGGCGGCGGCGCCGGGCCGGGGAAAACCGCGGAGTTTGCTGACTCAAGGCGCGGTGGCGGCGGCGGCGAGCGCCCAGGAGCGCACACGAGGAGCGCAGCCCCGCGTCCAGCGCACGCAGCGCCCGCCCCGCCCTGCGCGCCCGCTGCCCCCGCCCCGCGCCACTGCCAGCCTCCCACTGGAACGTGGGAACAGCCACCTAGCTAGTGGGTCTTTCTCTCCACCCAGCAGTGAGGGACGGGGGAGGTTGGGAACAGACGCACATGACTCGGTGTTCACAGCGGAATCTCGATGGAGGGCGTGTGACTGGTATAAAAATATTAACTTCTCTGTAATTTCTTTTTTTAAAAAAATCTTTTTTTTTCCATGAGCTATGAGGGGAAACCTATCAAATCTGCCAAAAGTATGCACATTTCCTAAATACCATCTTGAACTAGATTTCACCCACCTGTGTGTATAGAATACCTCAATCTTCCAGAATGGGAAGAGAAGATGGCTCAGCTCTAAGAGCCCTTTTTTGTTGTTTTGTTTCTCAAGACAGTTTCTCTTTGGGGCCTGCCCTGGAACTAGCTCTAGTAGACCAAGCTGGCCTTGAATGCACAAAGATTAAAGACCTGCACCACCACCACCCGGCATAAATAAACGAATCTTAAAATTAATCAAAGTATGCTTTTCTCTAATTCAGCACTATGATAACTGTATCATTTTTCTGGGTTAAGAATAATAATTTATAATCCGAATCCAGGGAACTGTTACAGTCACCTTTTAAAGGCTGTGACATTTTTGTTATACCATCACTGAAAGCTGGTAAAAATCTGTATTCTGTTGTAGTTTGTAGTTTAGAAACACTGAGCTGGGTATCTGGGCATGGTGGCACACACATTTAATCCCAGCACTCAGAGGCAGATAAATTTCTGTGAGTTCAAGGTCATCCTTATCTATGTGGATTCCTGGACAGCCAGGGCTAGATAAAGAGACC
The DNA here is from genome assembly GCF_000317375.1 of Microtus ochrogaster. NCBI lineage: Eukaryota > Metazoa > Chordata > Mammalia > Rodentia > Cricetidae > Microtus > Microtus ochrogaster. The sequence continues at coordinate 6,847,779 of NW_004949109.1, forward strand.
TGGACTCAAGAAATAAAAGCACAAAGAAGCCCTGTCTGGGCCTGGAGAGGCAGCGTGGACGGCGTGTGCTTTTTTTTCAGAGGATGCAAAAGTTCCTTTTGCAGCACCTACAGGGGTGACCCCAGCTCCAGGAGAGCTGATGCTTCCCTCTGGCCTTCTTGAACACACACACACACACACACACACACACACACACACACAAATACATGTCTTTAAATAAAGTTTGCTGATACAATCCCATGAAAATGTTCTTAAGAAAAAAGTACAAAAACTTTACTGTGAGAGCTTTTAGTCCTGGAGACTGAGAATTAAGTCTGTGGTATTCATGCAGTTCAAGCCCATGATGTCAATGTACTGTCTTAAGGGATTTGGGCACATTTCAAATCTATGTTCAAGTAATGTTTACAATAATGCATCCTAATAGGATAGTCATTTGCCTTGTACTAAAAGTTTTCATCTAAATAGCTGATTTTAAGTTACAATATGTTAGTAAACAGTATTGGAGGACAACAGAAATTCTTTTGAGACAGGGGTCTCACTCTACAGCTCTGGTTGTCCTAGAACTCACTTTGCAGACCAAGGATGACCTCATGCTTACAGAGATCCACCTGCCTCTGCCTCCAAAGGGCTGTGGTTAAAGGGGTGCACCCCTATGCTTATTTGACAACAGAATTGAAGATTTAGAATGTTTCTGAGTTTAGAGCGTGGCATGGTGAGTGAGTGCTGAAGCATTCTTATAGCATACAGGAGGCGGAGGCAACGAGTTT